>NW_008607614.1:162911-193702 GCF_000691845.1 Merops nubicus | reverse complement strand
TGGCCGGGCCCCGCCGGCCGCTCCGAGCCCTTCAGGTCGGCACTCGAGGAGGAATCGCGGGGCAGCGGCGCGCCTAGGGACGGCCCTGGAGTGCTTCCCGCCGGCCGCTCCGTCGAAGCTGATGCTTCTCCAGCCGCTTGCGGTCCCCTCTGCAACTTAAGGCCACCTTTCATTTTTATCCTTGGGTTGTAAACCTCCTTCAGCTACCGCTACTTCTTAGCTCCATCTTTTTCCCGCAACCCACCCTAAATTACAGTGTGGATTTGACAGACAAGTCTACGTTTTGGCAAGGAACAGTGCCAATCTCATGTTTTATAGAGTCCGTTGCATCCTTTGTTCAAGTGCAGTGTTGGTAAAGTGATGCATTTATAATTAACTATGTTATTCCCATTTGTTTGTTGTTGTGTTTTTTGTGTGTGTGTGTGTTTTGTGTTTTTTTTTTTTTTTTTTTTTTTCCCACCTGCTGGCACAGTTTAGGCTGTAAGTGTGCAGCTTCAAGTGCTCTTCCTGCACTTGAATGCTTTTCATCCTGCTCAAGATGCTTTTCATCTCTGAGATATGATGTCCAAGGTTGCTGGGACACAGCACTCGGATCTGTAGGTAGGACTGCCAACAGTCCTTCAGGATTTAAGAACAAAATCAAACTAAGCCCACATCCTACATCCACTTTTAATATAGGGAAATCAGATTTCAGCAGAATTAGGACGGATCATCTGCATAAATTAAAGCTAAAGTTAAAATGTGTGCTTTATGGAAGAAAAATGTTATACTTTATAGTGCTTTTGTGTTCAAATTATTGCCTGGGTTATTTGAGATATTTCTAGGATGGCAACAAGACATCCATATAAAAATTCAGTGTCTTAGACCGTATTAGCATAATCTTAGAACTCTGAACTTTCCTCAGTTGTGATTTTAGACTATAGTGTTGCTTGCTTTATTTAGAACTGTTTGTCATGCCTATTTGGTGTTGTTTTTTTTTTTGTTTTTTTTTTTTTAAATTTTTATTATTTTTATTTTCTCTCCTCTCTGTGTACCAGATATTTATTTTCATAAACTTACTGGTTTTTGAAAGCAAGTAGTTGGGGTATGATTATGTTCATGTAGTTTCACTTTTTTTGTTGTTGTTGCAGGTAACAATTTTTCAGAACTTTTTAAAGTTTACATGAAAAATATCATGACTAATGAAAGCTTTTCATTTCCTGGGTTACCAGCTAAATCCCTCATAACCTAATTTTTGATGGGTTGCTGCATCAGGTGGTTTTTTTATTTTCAGCTGGCTAATTTACAGTATATTATATTCATAAATGCTGACCATCTGTTCTCTATGCTTCTTATAATAGTGGCGTCAGAGTATTTGAGCAAATACTCTGGCCAAACTGATTTCCAAGCTAGATTTTTTTTACAACAGTCACTTTAACAAAGCACAAGCATTACAAGATGACTGAATATATACTGTAACATCAGCCACAGAAGAATTTTTGCTATTGTAATAGATTCATGTGAAATGGGTAAAATTGATTTGGAAGTGATTTAATTAAGAGGTTCTAGTCTTCCTTTGATTATTATAATTGCATACTCTGCATTATCACAAGTGCTCCTTCTGTGCTATAGTCAGCAAGTTAAATTGAGAATGCTTCTAGAATAGGAGTTCAGGCAAAAGCTTCATTGACTTTTTAAAGAAGTTTGTTTTTCTTAAGACTTCTGGATATTCACAGTGCAGTTATTTTCCATTTTCTTTGACAAAGTATGCAGGGTTTGTTACTATCAAGTATACCCAGCACTGAAAAGATCAGCCCTTCAGCTCAAAATAAACCCAAATGTAACTAGAATATATCCATATGCATTTTTATTTTTTGAGAAATCAGTACTGTAATATGTGCAAGTCTAGATGACTAAATGGAAGTGTGATTGTTGCTCATGTCAGCATAGCTGGGCTGGCTTCATCTATGAGAACTGCTAAGTGGTGAGTTTCACAGGTGCAGGCTTCAGCATTTGCTTGCTGCAGAATATTTGCTCATTGTAGGTCATGGCCATGTGTTCTGACAGCTAGAACATGCTAACAGCTCTGCTATTGCACCTTCATGCTTGGGGAGGAGTGGCTGGAGAGCTGCCCAGCAAAAAAGGACCTGGGGGTACTGATCGACAACTGCCTGAATATGAGCCAGCAGTGTGCCTAGGTGGCCAAGAGGGCCAACAGTATCCTGGCTTGTAGCAGAAATAGTGTAGCCAGCAGGAGTAGGCCAGTGATTGACCCCTGTGCTAGGCACTGGTGAGGTCACACCTTGAGTACTGTGCTTAGTTTAGGGCACCAAAAAGACATCAAGGTGCTGGAGTGGATTCAGAGAAGGGCAATGAAGCTGGTGAAGGGTCTAGAGAACAAGTCTGGAGCAGCTGAGGGAACTGGGTTGGTTCATTTAGGCTGGAGAAAAGGAGGCTCAGAGGAGACCTTACTGCTCTCTACAATTACCTGAAAGGAGTAGAGAGGTAGGTGTAAGTCTGTTCTCCCAAACGACAAGTGATGAGGGAAGAAGAAACTACCTCAAGTTTCACCAGGGGAGATTTAGGTAGAATATCGGGAAAAATTTCTTCACTGGATGGGTTGTCACGTACTGGAACAGGCTGCCCAGGGAAGTGGTTGAATCACCATCCCTGCATGTGTTTAAAAGTCGTGCAGATACAGTGCTCAGGGACATGGCTTAGCAGTGGACTTGGTAGAGTTAGGTTAATAGTTGGACTTGATGATCTTAAGGGTCTTTTCCAACCTAAACAATTCTGTGATTCATAGCTAGGTTCACCCTTTGTAGCTAGGAGCACCTCGCACACGTCTGTTGGCATGTGCCCCAATCACACCTTGATTTTGCTGCATTTGCATACTGATGCATACTCCTTGTTAGTAGGGGCATATAGTCCTGTTAAGATGATGCAGGAAAAAATTAGTGACCGTGGGCGTAACCTCTTTCTATTTAATGTAGGCCGAGAAGCAACTGTTGCAGACAAACGTGTTTTGTCAGAACTATGGAGGAACAGAAGGTTGATGGCATCGCCTAATGGAACGCACGAAGAGAAGAACTGTACAGAGCCAGGTAAGATGGGAAAACTTTGCCATGTCTTATAAACTCTTGAGATGTATTGTGTGGTGCTGTTGTGACCAAGATGCAGTGATGTGTTAAGGTAAACACAGAAGTATCAAACTTAAAAAAAGCAGGACTGTTCGGTGTAGTAGTAGGGTTTATTGTGCTATATAATGCTATAACTTTATCTGTCAAAGGTAAAAGTTAATGTTTGGATGTAAGAATGTTTTGGGGTCTTTATGGGACTTGTGCTGATGGTTTGATTTCTGTAAGTTTCTTTCTTTTGGTGGTTGTTCGTGTCTAGCTGATGCTGTGTATATTGCACTGGGAAGGAGAAGTGGACTCTGCTTGAAACTCTGGGTAGCTAAATGTGCAGTGTTTGAGATCCCAGCCTGAGCACAGTAACTTGTGTTTGCTACCTTTATACATTTAATCATGTTTTGCTTGTTTAATGATAAACTATGTATTCAGAGTAGGAGTTTATATTGTGTGAAGGAGGATTATGAGATAAGTTATATGCAGCCCATTTTACTGCAGAATATCTTTTCTGACCAGGCGATAATAACTGATTGAGGACAGGGATAGATGACACGTTTTGAAAGCATTGTGGATTAACACCAATATTATCTTCCCATCTGTCTTTCCAGTGTGTATTTCCTTCCTCTCTCTTTGCCTCTCTGTGGTTTACGGTGTGTGGGAGACAAGACATTTTGCCAATGACACTAGCCAAATTAATTTAAAGTTCAGATTTTTTTATTTTTTTTTTTTTTAAGTATGAGTCTTTAATCAATTCTTTAATGACAGTAGAGTCTGTGCCTTCTTGCAAACAGTGGGGGCTTAAGTTCTGGGATACTGTCGGCCTCAGGCACTAGAAAAGTTTGGATCAGTACTCTGTGCATTCAGTTTTTTTAATGGTGAGGCACCTGTTATATAGATGGAGGACCACTACTGTGCTTATGCACATCTGAGAGGAGTAGAAGAACATTGCACAAAGTGTGTGGGTCCAGAAGCTTTGATTGTATCATCTTGATGTCCAAGAGCTTCCCTGTGCTTTTCTTAAGAACTTATTGGGTTAGTTTGCTGTTGTTTGCATCGGTAACCTTATGATGCTGTTGATGTATCTGCCAGAGTTGTTCACAGACAAAGACAAAAATGACCTTTTGGGAACATGTAGTTTTTGATGAATGGTCAGAAAATACTGTTCTTTCCTACTCCTCTTTCATTTTTACATGGATGTGTGAATGTGATCCTGTCTGCACACATACTTGGCAGCACACTTGGAGCCAACCCAACAAAGGCCACAAAATCCTGGAAGCTGAATCAGAAAGATGCCACATCAAAGTCCATGATGGAGGTTTCCCTTTAGTATGAATGAGAACTTTTTTTTACAACAGTATGATAGAACTGCCAAGGGAGAACGTATGTTTATGTGTAAATTGGAATGCAAGGAGCAGCACTGACTTCTCCAGATGCTTAGAACAAATAGCTCAGCTCCCTCCATTTCTCTAAGATTGTAAGATTAATTTAAGAACAATTGGAATAATTAAATACAGTCACATCATTTTGACGTGCTTTCTGAAATTCAGGTTGTTGAGATGCACTTTTCTCTGTAGCCACAAGAGCTGGACACAAGAGATTCTCAAATATGCCTCAGGGTGCTGAGGTTTTAAGAAAAATATCATGAGACTTGCATTAAATTCATGATTTCTAGTCACAGTGCTGGAATTAGTCTTTCTTTTAAAAGGTATTTCTTCTACAGATCAAATATGTCACAGGATTGCAATTTTAGCATTTTTAGTCACTTCCTGTTATTCTGCAGTTCTGTACAGCTTATCTTTCTATCTTATGCAGCTGAAAGGGGGGGATTTAGATGCTGCAAGATGTAAGATAGCTGCAAATAAAGGGAGCATCTGAATATATCTGAAATTGACATTTGTTGGACAGGAACGGGTCTGTGAGAACCGATGATAGTTATTGCTCTGTAACAGCTTCTGTAGATTTTGGGGGTTTTGACTGTTTTTTGGGAGTGTGTGTTTTAGTTTGCTTTTTCCCCCCCTCCTTATTCTTGTCTGGTTGCCAGAGATTGAGACTTGCCCTGTATTGAGATGTTAAAGTGACCTAAAACCTATCACAAAAGAGTAAGTAGTGTAGCTCATCTCCATGGGAATGTAGCTTGTGTAACCCCATGGCTACATCTGGAGAAAATAGTCCCAGGAAAGGTCAAGAGACCTGATCAAGATTGCATGGAAAAATGGTGAATGTGGATTTTGAGTCAGAATATGCAAGCTTTCAGTCATGCACTTTTACCAATGCAATGAAATCTCAGGAATGTGCTGTCAAACACTTCAAGTGGCTGGATTTTATTTCTGTGTGGTGGTTTGGGTTTTTTTTTTTGTTTTGTTTTTTAATCTTAAGACTATGTAGTTAATATGTATATATGTTGTATGAATACTATGCTGTCTGTAGGTTCCTTTATGAGAAGTACTTCTTACTTATGCTATTTCTGTATCTGCCTTAAGCACTAGGAGCCCTGCAAATGCATGACTGTGTCTACAGTAAATAGCAGTTTTCTTATGTTAACGTGGATATTTTTTGTGTGTATTTAGGATACAAGAACTTCATAATACCTTGGGAACTGAAAGTTCTTGCTGAAAGCCTGTGAAATCTTTGTGTCATTGCAGTGCTATTGCTGTGCTCACTCTTTATTAGTTTTCCACACAAGTCTGTAGCTTTATGTCCCTTTTCCCAAAGGCTTTCAACAAAGTTAATTCATTTACCACTTCACGCCCTTTTCTTACATGCAAATATAAAAAATCTTCAGTTATTAGAATTTGCAGCTATAGAAGTTTACAAGATCATGAGATCCTTACAGTTCATGACAGTAAGTAAGGCTCACCCTTGGTAATATATCTTGGGAGAAAAACTTGATAAGCTTCTAGAAGTAATGTTAGAAGCTTGTGGAAGCTGCTATCTGCTAGCAGCTCACAGCCTACACTGTCTGAGACTGTCTCATTTACTGAAGTAGATCATTTTCTATTGTGTTCTTCTGGAAACATTATTAATGCTTCTGGGGCTATTGTATTAGAACAGAAACAACTTTGAAGTCTTGGCGATACTGCTTTGAAAAAGATCCCTGAGGCTTTGACAAAGGAAAGGAAAACATATATATGTGTGTGTATATATATATAAAAATAAGACTAGAGAAGAAAGGTTTTTCTAACTTCTAGAGTTAGGAGGGACTGGTAATTGATATTCATTAATACCTTAAGAGGTGCAACACATTTTTTCTGATAATAACTATTCTGCAGTCATAAGGAGTTACAGATAATACCTATTCCATAATAGCAGCAAAGGAGCTGTAGGTCAGCTTCAGGAAGGAGGTGAAGCATTCGTGAGCATGAAGCCACCCTCAGCTCCAGCCTGGGCTAAGACCAAGTCCTCACCAAAGTTAATGTGTTGTTTAGCATTTTTCCATTAAAGATCCTTCCTGGCTTGAAACTTCCCCTTTGTTAGAAACTCCTTTGCCATGAAAAGATACAGGTCTTTCTATTGTCCTGGAGCCAGGCTGGAGAGCTTGTAGATTGTATGTAGAAGGCTTCAGACCTCAAAAATTTCATTAAAACCTGGGATTTTTGAATTATGTATCCTATGCTTATTTTGTATTGAGTAACTCTGGATGGCTGCTGTGGGTGTCCCTCTTTGAGGGAAACCAAACTACCTTTCCTCCATGGCTCTGAAAACTTTTCCTGGATAAGTTTCTGTGGGAGAAGGGCTTGATCTGACCCTCACTGAAAGCAGAGCTATCAGAAGGGGAGAGTAATTGTTTCTAGCATCTTAACAGATCTCATTAGTTTGCAACCAATTTTTTTGTCTTATCCAAGCTCTCACTTCCATCTGCCATCAGCTCACTAGCTTGCAGTGCCATCTGCCCAGCAGGTCTGATTTATAGCTTCTCTGCTCCAATGGCTTGCCTCATCATTTCAAAATGTTCTCATGACTCCATGTCCTCCAGAACTCTCTGTAGTGTTTCCGGAGCTGGGGTGAGTGGCTGCTGCAATATTTCTGGCCCCGTGACTCTGCTGGGTCATGTTAGGCTGTGAAAGCAACAGATCTGGACTCCTTTCTCTTCTGAATATTTTAAAGTAATTCCTGTTTGCAGTACAGATACGATTTAGACTACTTGCTGTGAATTAGAAATGTATCAGAATTATTTCTGTTACTCTTCTGAGGCTAGTAAGTGAGCTTCCTTGAAACTGAGTCAGCCAGTGGGGTTGTCTGTTCAGCCCTGTGTCAGCCATGGACAGTTCATGAGCTACATTGATTTTAAATAGCTGGGGATTTGTTTCAGCTGTGCTCCTCCCATTTTTGTCAGTGAGGAAAAATGAATTGTGGATTTGGGTCAGCATTTCTTTCTGATCTGTGCTGTCTTTCTAGTTTAGAATTAAAAGGCCTGTTGTAGCAATGCTTCCTCTTCTTGCAGTCGAAGAGAAAAAATCAGTCCTCTACAGTCAGATAAAGTGTGTTTCTCAGCAGCACGTAACAGTTCTGAGTCAGTATCAAAAATCATTAAATCTGTGTATATTTTACACTGTTAGTTATAACCTTGGGGACTCATGTAGGCTATGATGCATTGTAGAAAAACAACAGAAGCCTTCGACAGTTTTGTTAACATATGATAGTATAAGAGGCTGTTAGTTTTTCTAGAAAAATCGATGATGGTGTTCTCACTGACAGAGAAGACAGGACTGACTCTTCAAAGTAGTTTTTCAAAAGGATAGAAAAAGCTGTTGTATGTGTAGTAAAGACACCATACGAAGCATCAATTTCCACATCAGTTTTATTTAACAAGCACAGTGCTTAGTTAAATTCATGATTCTCAATATGCTGGATTGATGTATCCACTTTCTTAATCTTTACAGACACCCTCATATACAAGATCATAAACTTTGTGTGATAAATGCTGATCTAAACATATTTTTGTTGCTGGTGGAATATGTCATTTTGTGCTGTTGTAAATTTATTTTAAACAATATGGTGATACGCATTTCTTTTAAACAATGATCTTATGATCTTCCCTAGGTCAAAATTCCATTTTGTAGCAGGGTTAAATGCCTTAGACCGCCACTTTTAAGAAGATAGTATTAATAATTTTACTATAACCTTTTGTTTCATGAACAGCCTAAGTTGGTAAGCTTGGCGTGACATGCAGGTTCTCTTACTATGCGTTTGCATGGTACCTAGCACAGAAAGACTGTGGTTTCATTGAGGTAATACAGACAATAACTGTTAAGTTGTTTGCAAATACTTCTTACTAGCATTTTAGTCAGCTTTGCTCTCTGCCTTGATGCACAGAAAACGTGCAGCTTTTGTGGTATGACATATTTATTGGTAGTGTGTACATTTTGATTTACAATGTTTCTTTACTCCAATGTATTATGTCCTAAAAGAGCAGGAAATTTACCAGCCTTAAATACCTTTCTTAAATATTCTTGCTTTAAAAGGAAATGAAAATGGGGAAAGGTTTAAGAAAAAAAAAAGTCTTAGTTGTTTTATGCTAATGATATTAATGTAATATACAGGCACAGTGTCTTGCAAATGTGCATATATATATGCACAGATGCACAAATTTATGTTGTGGAAATACTAAGCGGCTAGCTTGCAGATTCTTTCTGTAGCCACTTGTTACATGCTTGTGGGGTTTTATTTGGTTTGGGTTATATTTGTTCCCTGTGTTTCTGGACTCTTGTCCCTGTAGATGCCGGGCAGGAAGCTTCACTGATTGCGATCTTACTTGGATGGTTTCTGTTCCCAGGGGGAGATAAGTTGTGACAATTTAAAACCTCTTCTAGTGAGCTTGTTGATGGCAGGTTTTTCTTGTGTGGCTCCCAAGGTTTCTTAATAAGAATTCACACCTGGATATAGGTTGAACTTCTGACACTTTTTGCCTAGGTTATTGAAGTGGGTATGAAAAGGGTAAGCGGGTAGATGTCATTGAATTTAATTGGGAGAAGTGTTTTGGTTATATTTTTTTGGGAACCAGTTTAGGAAATGTGCTGTGTTTAAAGCTGGAATTAAAAAAACAAACAAACAAACAAAACAAAACCAAAACCAAACCTTTCTCTGTGAGCTGTTCATTTTCTAGCAGTGTATTAATACTGGCATCTAAAATAGTAGAAAGAAATGAGACAAACATCTCTCTGTGCTTGGCTCAACCTGCCAGTGGCATTCCCTGGAGAGCTGAGAAGAGAAAACAAACTCCAGGGTGATTTATCTATTTCCCCAGGTCTAGGTGCCAAGTTTGCAGGAAGTAGTTTAACACACAGTAAATAAATGTCTGACTAAAATGCCATTTAGGGATGTAGTAAACAATGGCAAATGAAAAGAAAATAAATGCTATTTAATATATTGCTGTATATTCTTTAACCTAATAAAAATGTTTTGTGGTATAATCTTTGTTTTGGATTTATTTAGAGTTTGGTTTGGTCCATCTGAAGCACAAATAAGGACTTTTACAAGATAAGTCTTAGCTCTGAAACCAAGAAGCAGGCTTGAAACAAAAAAATGAGATTTTCTAAAATGTAGCAACTTCAGAACCAAATTGAACATCTGGGCAGATGGACCTTTACTTTCTTTGAATGGAACAAAATACCCGGCCAGGTTGAATGCTCTGGAGTGACAGACTATTTTGATGTCTGCCTATATTTCAAGCCACAATACCTAAGCATTTCTCAAATATTAATGTGGTAGTTGCCTCTTTTTCTGTGACTGTAGACAACAGTTGTGTAAATTAGTGACCTAAGGACCTGAGGTCCAAGAGAAAATATGTGGTAGAACAAAGGGTCAACTCCAGATACCTGAGTTCTGATCTAGGCTCCTGCAAAGAGGGTGTTTGAGCAGAAGGTTGGACTAATATGACCTCCTGTGGTTCTGTCCGAACAGAGTTTTCCTGTGATCTGGTGTGGAAACCAAATGAATTATGTTTCACTTGGGATATATTTGAAATCCTGAATTGGGCATTTCAAAATCAAAGTTAATGAGACTTGGGCATACAGATCTCTGTGGTACTGCTGTCTCACACTTAATGTGGATAATGTGTGTCTGTTTAGATCTGTTCTTCACTAGTATGACCTTGCTGATACACATTTCTGTGTGGAAATCCACTCCGTTTTCCACTCAGGAAATTGTACTGTTGATATGAAAGCTGTGTTTAAATTTACCCATTCTTATCCATGGCAATTTAATTTTCATTCCTTGCTTTTTACCTTGTTCTCTGTGACATGTCACCACGTACTCCAGTTGAGACAGAAAATGCTGCCATCTTGCTTTCTATCATGCAGAATTGTTACCACAGCTCACTTGGCCGTTGCAGGAAGTAGGTTGACAAGGCTTTGTATATCAGTCTGTTAGCATTAATCTGTACTCTTGGGTTTGGCCTAGGACAGAGTACTTTGTGAGCTACTGGATTGTTTGACAGATGTTAAAGCTCTGCATTCATTATTTCATCTCTGTGCTCTTAGTGTCTCATGAGTCTGTAACTTGGACCACCAATGTTGAGGATTCATGCAAAACTGGACAAGCACGGAACTAACTGGGCTTCAGGGAATTAGGTTGTGAAAAAACACCTGGGGGTAGAAGATGGTCACCAGAAGCTGCAAGACAGATAGAGAAACTTGGGATTGGGATTTAGAATTGGGTAGCAGAACGACTGAGATTATCCAGTCATGGAACCTGGAGCAGGAGGGTGGTTGAAAAGCACATAAAGACATGAGGAGGGGGCTGAATTTACGTAATGCCCCAGGAAGCAGTAAGCAGAGAAGGTCATAAAAGAGGTATCAAAAATCAAAATGTGGTGAGAGGCTTGGCTTTGGCTGGTCAAGGAATCTAGAATGAAAAGCAAAGGAAGTCTCCATAAAGGGCTTATGTTACAAAAGGGCTGCCTTTTAACCTTGTGTTTGGCACATAAAACTGGAAGCATTCACAATTTATATCCATTTTTTTAATCTTTTTTTTAGTCTTTTTTTATTTTTTTTTTTTTTAGCACTGATTGTGTATCAAGAAAGAACGTTTTCAGAGCTTGTACTAATGACACTATCTATATATAAAGCAATTTAAAAGCCTCACAAAAATCAGACCCTTCTGAGCTTAAACTGTCTCTCTGAATCTCAGTGTTTGTTTTGAGGATCAAAGTGACTGATTTAAAAATACACATAGGCACAGTGTGCGGTTTCATTACTATAAATTAATTTAAAGCTTTCTTCTGCTAATTTCTGTGGAGAACACTCATAATTGAATTACTTTTTCAGAAGTTACAGAATTTTATTATACATATCTATGGGGCTTGGACTAGATGTGACCTTTAAAGGTCCTTTCCAACCTAAAATACTCAGTGATTCTGTGGTTACTGTATTCATTAATGCCAATGAGTTTTTGCAGAGTAGATGTGGTTATCTACCTAGCAGGCTGAATATATTCCATGATCCTGCTGACAATTAACCTGGCATCTCTCCTGTTCTACAGGAAGGCAAGACCTTCAGGCAATAAAGAGTGATGCTTTCCTTCTTTCTTTAAAGTTGACAGACATTGAAGACATTATGGCAGAAAATGCAATAGCCTTACAAACTGAGTCCAATTAATTCCTGCCGAGGCTCTGCCGATAAGCTGTAGTACAGCAGAGCAGATACTTCAGGCAGAATACAGGCTACATGCATGTGTGCTCGTTCAGTTGTTTCCTTTTTTCCAACATGAAATTAATGGCTTAATGTTAGTGACAGGTGCTGCACTAAGGATCACGATGGGAGTGACGTTCTCTGCCCCTAGTGGGGAGCAGTGGCAAGTGCGCCTTCCTGCGAGCGAGATGATTTAGGCTCTGTCAGTTTAATTTCCATCTGTCCATACTTGCTTGTGGGGCTACTCTCAGAGAATGCCAAAACATGAGGAATTTTTTCCCCTGCGTAGGATGTACAGCAGGTTGAGGCTAATATGGTTGGATCTATTGCCCAGAAGTATTTAAACCTTTCAATAGCAAGATGTAAATATTCACAGACAGTGGGGAACATTTAAACTTTGGTAATGGTAAAGTTCAAACGGATTAGATTTATGTTTAGAAGCTTAAAGACACTGACATGGGGAAAATGTGTCTTTTTGTGAGTTCCCAGCCAAAATCATACTCTAGAAGAGAGAGGCATTACTATTTAGGGCTTCCAGGAGCCTGTCTGCACTCGTCTACGATGTCTTAATGCCACTGTCAGTACAGCCATGATGGTTTACAGCATCTGAGGTTCTGCCCTATAGTTGTGTTGCTGGATGGTGAGATGCTGTTTCTGATTCAATTCTTTGGTGACAGTCTTCCCTCTTTAAATACCTTTCATGCCTTTGTAAAGGTTGTATTCTTTACCTGATTATTACGCTTCTTTAAATCTCTCCACAGGAACTTTGGCTACTGTTGCCTAAAATTATATGGCTTTTTTCTACCTTCTTAAGCCTTCCTCTTCTCTGTTGCTGCTGGTCTGTCTGCTTCCTTTACCTGCACTGAAATGTGGAGATGAGTTTCCAATGTTCATTTGCCTTGTTATTTTTATGTAGCCCCTTGCAGACTGGTATGTGGAAGAAACTATCTGGAATATTATAATTTCCTCCTTTTTTGAACCTCATTTCACAAGCCATCATCCAGACAGGATTGGCTAGACAGGGAAGAAGTCTAAGCTAGCATATTAACTAGTCCTGTTTCAGTGGTGCACAGAAGCTTTGCGAGTTGAGGGGGGAGGGAGAAGAGCAGAGTCCCTATAGAACTGTAGTGTTGTCTGTCCTTGTTGTGAGGAGCAGTGGGAGCCCCTAAGAGTGCCTAATGGATATGGACAAGAAAAAGGAAAAAGGACTGAGGAAGTCAAAGTGACTTGCCCAATGTCTGCAGAGATGCTCAGTAGCTAAATGGCATTTTTATTTTCCTGCTTTCATCATAAATTGTAGCCATGCTATGTTCACTGAGCATGGAGCTTTTGCTGCTATGACCATTGCTTCTCTGCTCATCTTTCTGATCAGCTCCTAATGACTTGATTCTGTTATTGTTTTTGTTTGTTTGTTTTCATGAGAAGTGTAACTTTCACAATAGAGATTTTCTTTTCCTCACTCTGTGGTTTTGCAAAGCCTAACATGGGGTGCCAAGACTAGTTATTAGTATAAATGGGGAAGAACATGCCCAGAACTGCTTCAGTGTGCTGAAAGTTTTTGATTTACAGTGATACCTAAAGGCAGTCAAGCAAAGTATCCAGCTTGCCCCTAGAAAGTAAAGTGAATGCCACTTCCCAGCAAGTTATGCCAGGGAGCTGAGTGCTGCATTACAGAACAATTAATAGTTTCTCCTTCTCTTCCACTTAGAGGGAGATGGACCAGCAGAGAAACTTTGGAAAGTATAGGTCTTTTCAGTTGCTCCCACAGGAGTGTGAGGAGATGCCTGGCTGGCCCATCTATGGGCCAGCTGGTGTCCATATAGAATGGAGATGAAAATTTGTGACTAGGGAAAGCTGCAGGTCTCTCTCTGTTGTGGTGATGGTTCTACCACTGGGCAATTTTTGGGGGGCACAACTCTATAAAACATCACACTCCTTTGCCATGCCAGGGATAAAATGAACAAATCTTTTTGTTTGAGGGCTGAAAAAGGAAAGAAAGAAAGAGTTCTGCAGTGTTTTCTCATGAGTGAGCAAACCTGTGCTTCTGCCTGACTCAGAAAGTTTTTTAATATTTAGGGATTTTTATTTCTTTGGGGGACAGGGGATGAGGGGAGGCTTTGTCTTGGCCATAACTGACTTTTGAGTGTGGAACAAGTACTTTGGATTTCAAGTAGATCAATTATGGTTTTTAATTCTGTATAGGTTTACTATAGTTATTTGGTTGTCCAGGGTTGATTAATAGCAGCACCTGATGAGAGTGTTCTTACTTGGAAAGAATATCTGGGATCATCTCCAGAACTGCTTTAATCTGTGGATATTCAGGGCAACTAAGGTTAGTAAGTACTACTTAGGTAATTAAAGGTTGAAGCTGGGCTGCTTTCTCTGCAAGATAACAGACTAGTAAAGGGAAATTAATCCACTTGGATCAATGTTATCTTCTGTATAGCACGGGGTCTGGTCCTACCCTACTCAGAGTTTGACTTTCTAATGTGTTATAGGGTTTTGACAGTCATATTATTTATATTACTCTTTATGCAATCTTGGAAGTAGAAAAACTAGAGGTAACAAAACTAGCACAAACTGCTTACGTTGAAAGGAATATTTATAACTGTTCGTGAAACAACCACAATATCCATTTGCACTCTGGACTCAAATTTGCTTTAAATAAAATATACTGACTGGCTAAAGAGTAAGTAAGATGGTGCTGAGTAACTCCTTGTGAAATTCTCTTTACTTAGTAACTGTTTCACTAGTGTGTATCCCTATATGTAGGTACAGAGCAATTTGCATGTGTGAGAGAGATGTTACATTGAAAAAAGAAGTTGCCCTGATCATAGAAGCACACCAGGGTCTTAAAACGTACTATGTTTCTGTAAGCTCAAAGGCTTTTGAAATTTGTCAAGACTTGGTGGAATGCATGAAAATATTCACAGAATCTTTTGGGTTTGTTGGACACTTTAACAGTGTGATGTCTTCTCCAACATTCTAGCCCCTCAGGGCTGAGGGCTGTACAAATGTCACCAGCATTCCCACAGCACATCTGATAACATGTGGAAGGGCTGAGGACGTCCTGTATCCGAAGCGCAGTGTGTAAAATGTCTGTGTTGGACAACACGGGCTGTGTGCCTCTCCGTGCTAAGGCGCTTAGCCCTGTGACATCTCGCTGTGCTCAAGCTGTTGTAGGGGCTGGTACGACTCTGGAGTGCCTACAGACATGACCCAAAACTGACACTGTTATAAAAAACAGATTAGTATCTGTTTTGTATAGAAAATTAAGTTCAGTCACTGTATTAAGTGGAGAGAGCTTTTTGTCCATCTTGCTTGGAGTTTTTACAAGAAACTCTTGCTTCTCTCTTTTTAAGTTACAGGTATGTTTGTCTTTAATGACTGTTTTGATTAAGTTTGCATTCCCTGGTTCTGTGCCTTTATGTGAAATGTACATGGCTGCATCACAACCTTACATTGATCTTTACTGCAAGAGCCCCAGATCCAGCATTTCCGCATGGCATGGGGAACAGAAAATCCTTAGTTCTAGCTGTGGCTGCCACAGTGACTGCCTTCTGTGATTTTCCCCTATATGCCTTCATTCCACAATTTTATTCTTTTTTTTTTTTTTTTTTTTCCACCAGGGAGCAAAAAATGAATTGCACTCTAGTGGGGGGTCTAGATACCTTTATTTCTTCTACAAATATTATCCAGTTAGACTGGGCTCTGAATGTGAAAAGCATCTTTATAATAGCAAGCCTTGTTCTCCATAGAGAATTAAGATGATCCTGGCTTTCCTGATGGTAGATTTGCACTTACTTAGGTGCTACAGTATAAATTCTCATTTTGAGTAAGTGTAAATGTGGTGTAGCTTGTCAACGAGGCACCTGTTTCTTATCTTCAAATATTTCAATTCATTGCTGTTACTATTTCTTTTGTCCTCTGAAAAAATACCTTTCCTTCTTTTCTGCCAGTAAAATTTATCTTTAATATGGGAAAAACAAATGGATTGCTTGTTTTAAAATAATGTGTCAGATTAGGCATTTACAGGAGTAAAACTTTCGTCTTTTGCAGTCACTATGTTCCCAATAAATGCATTTGTATTCTAGTAAATATGTTTGTGTTTTAAGAAAACAACAGTAATTCTTGTACAAGAATAATTACTAAAAATTATCTTTCTTTTTGATATATAAATAGTGCAGCATTTATAGTATACGTAGTGACTTGCTATTTCAGTTGCAGAGTGACTTCATATACTTAATCTTGGAGAGGCAACTTGGATCGTATTATTTAACAGCCGTGGATAAAAGCCTCTTGCAATTACAAGATTAACCAGAGTTACACTATGTTTTGATTCCTCCTGAGGTTGGATGCGGGAATACACGTGTGTTTTGGCCAGACGTGTTTGACTTTTTTTTTAATTTTTTTTTTAAATTTTCTTTTTTTAAATTTTTTTTTCAAATTTTTTTATTTAGAGAAAAATTCTGTTAGCTGAA
Organism: Merops nubicus; assembly: GCF_000691845.1. Taxonomy (NCBI): domain Eukaryota; kingdom Metazoa; phylum Chordata; class Aves; order Coraciiformes; family Meropidae; genus Merops; species Merops nubicus. The sequence goes on along the minus strand of NW_008607614.1, from coordinate 177,484 downwards.
AGATTTCTTGAGGATTCAAAAGGCTTAAATTCCACAGGTCTTCCTTCAGATAGGGCTGTAAGTGCAAGGCAGCCTTGCCACTGCAAAATAACAAAACCCAAGAATAGAAATTTGCCTTTAATGGCTGTTGAGCTTGTATGGTCTATATTTTATGAGAAAATAGTTAAGATAATTTGATTTTCCTTGAAATCAATTTGGGAAATGAGTGTGCTTTTTCTTCCTCTGGGAAAATGGTCGCTCACCAATATCTGAAAGTAGGAAAGTGTGATTAAAGTTATGAGAGAAATCGTACTGTTGTTAGGTATTCATTGATGATAAAAATCTCTAAAATGCCTTTTTTTTTTTTTTTTTTTTCTGATGGGAGTCTTCCTCCCTGCCTCTCAGCTTACCTAAATTTAATGCTAACTGTAAGACAGCTCTGGCTTTACTCCAGTTGGAAGGGCAGATTTTTAAGTATACTTGTGGTGAATCTAACTCATTATTTCACTTGACTTACTTGTGCAAACATTCTGATTTAGTACATTATTTATGCACAACTTTATAACTAAATATGTAATTAACCTGAAGTTGTCTCAGTTTGAGAAAGAATCAACATTTCCAATGCCTTGAGTATCCATCAGAAAGGATTGTTCATGTTTCAGCCTGTGGTAAGGGAAAATGGGGGACTTAGACTTATACAGCAATCAAGGGGCTTGAGTTTTGGTTGGTTTGTTTGTTTTGTTGTTAATTTTATTTTTATTTTTTTTTCTTCAAAGGAATATCTTAGTGTTGTGGCCCGGTTAGCCCTTCCTAAGCCACTGCTTATATCAGTAGGACTTGTCCATGCACAGCAAATGCAGCGTTGGACTGCTTCATTTAGTGGAAGCTAGGGTCTTGTTATTATCACCTGCAGGTATCATAGGCATACAGGTTCCCTGATTTACATCAGGCATGATACACTCTGAAGAAGCACTGCTACTTGAAATGGGGGATGGAGATTTTGTATGTCTTTGTCTATTATATTTACATGATCTGTAAAGCTAGTGTGTGAGCTGACCATCTAATGACCTTTAAAAATGCAGCCTTTGGAGACACGAAGAGGGATTTGTGAGTTGACAGATTTGTGCTAGCAAGCTCCAGGTTATTTATGGAAGTCTAGAATTTTCTGCTCTTGGATTTAAAGAATACTGTGTAATTCAGATCAAAGGCAAAGAATTAAATTCTTAATTCCACTGAAATACCCTTTATTTTGGCATTCTCCGAGACATTGCTCTTAATTCTTGGTACTAGTGCAGTTATTTTTGCTCTTCAGGAAAAGTATTTAAATTGCTACAGATGGAAGATGTTAAACTGGGTTTCTGTGGACTTTTACAACCAACTTAAAAGTCATGAGTTAAAAAGATATGAAAAGATCACAACAGAACCAATTTGTGTGGTGGAAAGCAAATTAACCATTGCTTGAAGGGTTTCCCTCCATGGGAAGGATGTTGGCCACATTCAGTATCCAGGTGCCAGCTATTTGCAAACTTGAGCTTCCCCAGCTTGGGAGAGGTGTATTGTGGTGTGCTTGGAGGATATCATGTCACTGAGCTTAGCCGAAAACAGGGCATTTTCTCTCAAAGCTGTGGCTAAAGGAGGGACAACAGTGCTTGCATTTTGTGTAGCAGTCTAGGAGTTGAGAGGCTTGCTCAGGAAATCCGTAGTGAGTCACATTATTTCCATTGCAACTGAAGTAGATTCAATCCCCGTTTTCCCAGGAGCAGGCCCTAAGGACAAGACTGGCAAGTAGTCTGGCTGGTCCGCCCTTCTGGCTGAACTGGGATGACTGTGGAGCCAGGAAAGTGGCACTAGTGTGCCAGAGGGTGAATGCAGATCAAAAGGAGTTTATTCATTTTTACTTTGGGTAATGCAGAGTTTACCACTTCTTATCTTTCCTGGAACTGGTAGATAAATCTTTGATAAAGAGCAAGGGGTGACTTACTCTGTAGTCTCTTGATTCAGCCAGCAAGTTGGCTGGGATAGGTATAAAGGTCATTATTTACATGTATCCTAGGTGTTATCACTGCCAGCTATTTTTCAACATCAGCATCCAGAACAGAGACAGAGTAGGGAACTTAGAGTGGTGGGTATTCTACTGATCCTCTTTGGCATACCATTATTGCACTGTTCCTATTCCTAGGACTGGTAACCAAGAGAATAGGAGGCTGACATTTAGTGTCATAGAACCTAAGCATCTTTCCAGCTGTTGGTTTAAGTAATTGAATCTTCTTTGTCTAGTTCATAAGCTCTTAGCCTAGATCCATTTTTGACTGAAATTAAAGCTTATGATGTTTTTTCTTTCTCATATTATAAGCAATGTGAAATAGTCTGAAATGTCTTCCAAACATTCCACTTGGCAAACCCAGCATTTTTTTGCCAAGACATTATTTCTGTAGGTTTGTAACCCTTTTTAATACATCTCTTAAATTTTTAGCATATTAAAAACAGATAGGAATTACACTTACCAAAACCATCTGTGATATAAACTAGGCAGCCAATAAATCAAAAATTTGGAGCTAGCAGAAGGCAAAGAAGAGAGTTCAAAGAGTATGCACTTTACTCTGAATACGGGTCTCCCATCAGTATTTTTCTGGTTTTCTCACTGATTTTTCTGTTAAGCAGAAGTATTAAGTATTTGTTAGAAAATTGAGTCATCTGCAAACACGTGCTAAAAGAGAAGAAATTGCAGGGTACATTTTGATCTAAAAAGGATTGTGGTTGTGAACCATCAAAAGCTTTTCCACGTCTCCTGAAACAGTGTGCCTGCTGTACTGTAGGCAAAATAATGCCTGAGGCTTGCTACTACTGCAGATTACCAGAGGTGCTATCTTACAGTGTTACAATGTCTAGCCAAATTTTTGCTCCCAAAATATTGTTTTCAGCTTAGGAGGTATTTGGATTGTGCTTTCTGGTCATATATGCATGCAAAGTGCTGATAGCATAAGAAAAAGGAATGCATGATGCTCGTACTCACAGTTACTGAGATACACATTTATTGCATACACGGGCATGTGTGTCACCCATCCATTACACGGCTATGCCCTACACGTATGACACAATTAAATGAGAGAAGAAAATGCAGCTAATCTCATAAAGGTAGATAGGGGATCTGTAACAGATCCTGCCTTTCTTCTTTGTAGTGTATGTGTCTGTATGGGTGAGTAAAGGGCTGTGTACACATTGCCATATGCCAGTATGGGCAACCTGTCAGAACCTGGCCTGAGGCACGGGTAGTAGTGCTAGGCTGCCACTGGCCTTAGGCACAGGTAGTAGTGCTAGGCTGCTACTTCCAGTGCCATGCAGCTGGATAGGAATTGTCTGGAAGTATGTGAAATCTTACAAGTTCTTTCAGTGACATGCTGGCTATCGTGGTAAAAATTACTTAAGACCTAACCTTTGACTTCTTCCTTCTGACTCATGATTCCCATTTACTGCTACGTTTGCCGTGCTGTAAAGCAACTCAGGTGAAGCTCTAGGAAAAGAACTGCCATTATTTGAAGGCATCTTAGAATAGAAGTGCATGCACAGTTTGGATGGTAGGGAGAACCAAAGGGGGAAAAATTGTGTAGCAGGGCAGATACAGGACAGGAACTTTTTACTCCTCTAATGTTTTAATTACATGTGGAGTTACAGCCTTGGTGCAGCATCACCTAGGAAGGCTAATCTGCTTCCTGGGCCTGCACAACCCCGTACTAGCCAGTACTGAAATGCCCACAGCATGTCCACAAAAGTGCTTTGCTGATTCTGTGACTTCTTTAAAAAAAAAAAAAAATTAAAAAGTAGTAATAATAATAAAAAAATCTGTCTATTTGTGATTCTTTCTTTGGCAAGAAACTACCTCCTCCCCCTACCTCAGGCAAACCAAGGACTGGGAGCACTTTTTGCTCTGAGATGTAAATCTAGAGACATGGAGGTAAATATAATTACTTCAGCTTTCTAGAAGTAGATACTGAGTGTACATCTGATAGATACTGTATTTTGAAATCTGAGCATACACATGCAGGCCAGGATGATGGCAATGAGCCTCTGATTCCCACCTTCATCTTGGGCAATGCAAATATGAACTGTTCCTTCCTTGAGATGTGGTTTTTAAGGTTAGTCATTCTTTCAACAGCTGTGAGAAACACAACAGTGCATGTATATCCAGTGACCAGGTAGGCAGTAGAACAGAGCTGTTTCTGTGTTGCTCATTACTATGATATTTTCTTCACTTTTTTTTCCTCTACTGAGTAAATAGCATTTGCAAACACTATTTACTCGTCTGTAGTATCTAGAGCTTTGAAAGGTTATTCTTGTCTTGCAGAAGTTCTCAATTTCCAAAGGCATAAATAATACTGTGTAACTGCTTTTGTGCCACATTAAAAAAAAAAAAAATTAGTAGTCTTGCAGATAATTTCCTTCTGCATGAAAATACTCCATTTTAAATAGCTTCATGACAATATGAGGAAGCTCTGAATATTAAAACACAAAAAAGTCTGCAGAACAGGCAGGCATGTGCTTTAGTTGAGGCCATTGTTACTATTTTGAAAATGAACTTAGGAATTATGTTGGTCTGGGAAGTAGACTGCTACATAACTGTCTTTTGATTCAAGGTATGGACCTTCTCTACTCATCGAGACTGCCTTGGGGCCCAATTCAAAAAAGCTGCTAGGTACTGTTTAAGCTACTGACACACAAATTTAAGTGCTTTGTTGAAATGGTGTAATGAAGAAATGCAAGCATAAAAGTTATACACAGGTCTCTATACTCAACTTTTTATCACTGAAAACTATCATTAGATTGTTAGTTCCTTTTGTCAGTTGAGATCAAAATACTACATAGGTTGTAACAGTCAGTCAAATGCAACTCTTCATTTTGCTGTGAGTTGGTACACTGAGTATAACACGTTTGCCTTCTCGGGAATGACAACACATTTCAGAGACTCTTAGAAAATACTAAAATTGGTATACTATGTGTGAGGACCACTTAGTTTCCTTTCTTTTATTGACCAGATTATATGTAAACTGTTGGCTTTTCCATTGCAGTGGTCAAGGCTTAGATGGAGAAATCAGAATTTAAAAAAACCTACTCAGTTTCAAAATTTCCTTGATGTCTAGTATACCAAAGCCACTGGAACCAAAGAATAAAAGTTGAGACAGAACTCTTCTTGCTGCTTTCCAGATGTCTAGGGGTTACAGTTCTATGCAGTGCTTACAGTGTGAGCTGGTGTCTGTCTGCAGTGGTTTCTCTCATGCCTATTAGAAAGAACTTGGAGTTCATGGTCTATGAAATTTGGTCTCTTATATGGAATCAGAGCACTGTTTGGTTATAGTCAGCAAGGGTTTAGTGTGGATTTCTATTTCATGACAAAGTTTAGGACAAAGGTGGTGGTGGTGCTGTTGAGGTTTTAGGATAAACTCACTTTGTAGCTAAGGAACATTACATATTTATTTTGTGGTCTTATTACTAGCTTTACCACTGTTTGCCACACTGTGGCTCTCACTTGGTCGCATGTAATAATCGAGGTACGTGAACATTTTGTACATTTTGAAACAGCTTGATTTTTTTTTTTTTTTTTTCTCTTGTTAGTGCAATGTCAATACTCTAATGATAAGGAGTAATGCTGGTCTGTTTCATTCACAAGTTCTCTTTGCAATTAGAAATATTTTTAATCTCTAGAATAATGTAGCATACCTACAGCACTGAAGTCTTAACTCTTAGTGAAAGTGTAACTCTTGCTTAAATCCATTAGTATCTTTTTTAGGTGTTTAGTGGTTTAAGCTTACATGTTTCTCAGTGTGGTCTCTTCACAATAGTGCCTAGTTCTTGCTGAACCCTCAGGAATTAAAGAGAATTCCTGTACATTCAGCTGAAAAGACTGGAAAGAGTGTCAGTGCATGAGCGGTGAAGAGCAGTATCTCTGCACCGATTGCTCTTTTAAATGCACTCATTTGAAAGATCTTCTCACAACATGCAAATAACATGTTGATGTTTTGCTTTTTTAAGTACTATTAATTCCAGATTTTTTTCAGAAGTCATTTGCCACTGCTGTCATCCTTTAGTGTGTCTCAAGTGTCTGTCATTGGTACTTCTTTTTCTTTTCACTGTTTTCACTGCCATCTTTGTGGCAGTGACTCTCATGTCTTTCTTTTTGATTTGTTCTCTTGACTGTCACCAAAACCAAGCTGCTCTTAAGCTTTGGAATCTTTTCCTTTTGTTAACTCAGGCTGTCAGCTTCAGGGAGATCTCAAGAGAAGAGATGGTTTACAGCTTAATCTCATATGGCTTGTTGCCAAACACATTTTCTTTTTAACGTTATTATTAGGTAACAATAAGGAATGTGTATGGGTACACATGGCACTAAATGTATTTGGAAAGGTCTGTTTAGAATGGTCTGTTCCTCAGCAAAACTGTGGTTCTTCTTTCCCCTGCTCTCTGTCTTTTCTTCACTCACTTCCTTCCCTCCCCTCAAATGTGGATACTAGTGCTGAGTTGCTGAATCAAATTATTTCCCTGTTATCTCTAAATTTTATCCTTTCTTTCATTCCTAATATGCATTCTTCCTCCTGTACTCCTTGGTCTGATATCATTCATGCATGCAATTGCACTACTGTTATTTTCAGATATGGAGAACAGCTGAAATGCGTAAACATGAGTCACCTGTTGCACGTGCATCTTTTTGATTCATAAGCATATTCATAAAGAGTAAATGCTAATTCTGATACAGTTCTTTTTCTCTTGACGTTAAAATCCTTACTTTTGAAATCCTTGCTTTTGGAATGTTCATGTTCTTTTTGAGATGAAGTTAGCTAATGAAGTATAATATAGCCTATGGCTTCGTTTTCCTTATTAAAATTATTCATATGAATGTGTTTGGATCAATTTGACTTTGTATTTTTAATAAGAACTTTTAGAATATGCAATTATCACACCAGCCTGAGATAATTCTTGAGTATGCATAGGAGTTTTTGGGATTTGGCTGTTTTCTTCATTTTTCACATGGATTCACAGCAGTATAAATCGTTTTGCGTTTGTTACACGTGAGGTGGTGCAGCTGGGGTTCATCTGCTCCCTCCCCAGCAGCCGACAGGGGTCACATGGTAACCATCAGCTCCTCATTTCAAGGCGAACTGCTTGACATGGGCTCTTCCCAGCCTTAGTCACTGCACCCGTTGAACCGTGGTTAGCCGCGGAATGGCGACCCAGAGAGAGCTGTCCAGCTGAGGGGGGGTTTCAGGGTGTTGTGAAAAGCTGTGGTGTGGGACGTTGCTTTCACTAAACAGGCTGCAGCAGGTGTTTACTTCTGGGTAAAATACTGAGGAATAGTGTCTCTCTTGCTCGTGATCACTTTGTGCTTTAGCAGCACTGGTGTGGTTGCATATGCCAAACAATTTCCCTTATGAAACGGTGATGGAAAAAGCAGATAGTTACCTGCTTCATGTGTATGAAGTCTGGGTAGGTAGCCCTATGTTGCCTAAAGAAATTAATTTTCTGCGTTTGGTAGTTGCTTTATGTTTGTAAAGCAATTTCTAAGTATGGGTCTGCAATTAAAATACCCTGGTGTAGCAGGATTTTTATAGCACTAAAATATAATACTGATTGTGTCTAAAATATGTGGATATACTATGTTAGCCAACAAAAAACCCTGTTGGGAGTACTACCTGCTTTTTACAAACATTTATGGAGGTAAGCTGGTGACAGAGGGACACAGGAACACCCATCCCTGACCAAAATATCCTGTTATCTATTTTCTTGTTACAGAACTGATTGCCTTAATGCCCATATGCCTATCAGTAATTTGAAATAATCTATTAGATAAGTTGTTGAAAATCTTGCAGTATCATATCTCATCATGTCTTAAGCAGTAATGATGCAGAACTGTAGCCTGGGATATGAGATCCCTTACCTGATATAAATGAATATAACTGTCCTGAAGTCTGAAAAACTGGCTCTTTGATCCATCCAGGAATAGAAATCACAACCAAGTCTCTGATAATTTCACAGAAGAAAGCAAACAAATGTTTTAACACTGAGCATAATCTAGCTTCAAAAAAGATGACTTGGCAACTTAATGTGTTGTCTCTAAACCGAGAGTGGATTAATAAGCAAATGATTATGTGGTGCTTCCTGGCATAACCTATCCTGCAACAGGTTAAATAGAATCATAGAATCATAGAATGTCTGGATGGAAGGGACCTCCAAAGGTCATCTAATCCAATCCCCTTGCAATAAGCAGGGACATCTCAAACTAGATCAAGCTACTCAGAGCTTCATCCAGACTGGCCTTGAATGTCCCCAGGGATGGGGCCTCCACCACCTGTCTGGGCAACATATTCCAGTGGTCTATCACCCTCATACTGAAGATCGCCCTCATACTGAAGAAATAGAAGGTTAAGCTACCTGATCAGAAAGGTCCCTTCTAGTTTCAAAACATGCAAACTGTTTTCTGGTAATAGACTAAATAGTTTGCTTTCTCCCTTTTAACATCAAAAGTAGTGATGAGTAAGCTGGAAAGCATTTTTCTAAGATCTCTGTGTGCTAAGAGCCACCAAGGTGTTTCATATAAACCAGCCTCAACAATTTAGCAAAACATTGTACACCAGGGAGTTGGATACCTTCTAGTTCCAGCAGTTCCTAAGAACTATTTTTGCATATATTTGGTGTTATTAGGTAAATATTTAGATTCTGGTGATAGGTAAGTGGAATAGAGGTCATAATTTATGCCACTTTTCTGGCAGTTTGTACTGGTTTTGGTAAAAAAAGCATATTCAAGTTATTTTTATAGTAACTTTGAAGGTATGTTTGATAAACTGTTAAGCATGAAAGTTTAGATTTAGAAAATTTATACTGTGGTTGGAACAATGATATACATTATTCATTAGTACAAGTCCAAAAGCACTTGATCTTTCTTTTTCTCTACTGTTTTGTTTTAATTCTTTTGCTTTGTATTTGGATGAATCATGTTTGACACACCAAAAGAGAAATCAGAAATTTCCAAGGCAAATTTGGTCTTACAGAAGAGGTGAAAGGTTCTTATCAGCTTACTTTATTGAAAGCATAGACCTAATTATTTTTTCAGGATACTGACAAAAGATTATAGATATTTTGCTAACTTAATTTTCTTGCGGAGGGAGTAGTTTCATTGAAAATTATTTCCAAAAGTGCCTGATACTGTTTTGCCTAATGTAATTGCAGGCTGTTGATGATGTTCTGATGATGCATACTTTGAAATTCAAGGAAAAGGAGCTGAAGAAATAAGTGTAGACTGGTCCTAAGGGAAACCTTAATAACTTGTATACACTTAAAATGAGAAATGAAGGAGATAAGCAAACAGCAAATGAATTTTCAGTTACCACTTGAGCATTGTGTGTATTTGTGGCTAACATTCATGCTTTTGCTCCCATTGAAATGTACCCCTCTGTATTTCAGAAGACCTTGACAGGTGATGTCTTTTGGGTAACATCAATTAAAAATGTGATAAAGGAAATTTATTGGTTCCTTTAGGCTGTTTCAGCTTGAGTGACAGCGTTAATGGTCTGGTTTTAGGGAGTTATCTTCAGGGACAATGGGTGATGTGTGTGCACGAGGTTTTTCTGTACAGACTTAGAACTTAGGGAAGCAATTTAGCTTATCAGATTCCTTTTTGTAATGGCATTACAATTAAAAAAAAAAAAAAAAAATTTAAAAATTGCCAAAAGTGTCTGGCAGAATTTGAGAAGGCTTGTCTGCAAGTTGCTTGGCCTTTATCCAATCTTGTGACAATGACATAGCAAGAATGTAGATAACATTGCCATTGAGTGTTTTAGAAAGCAGCTGCATCCATCTGTCAGCGTTGATTTCAGCTATTATTTTGTACACATTTATAGTGTGATATGTCAGTTTATTCATGAAAGTTGTTTTGTGTTTTGTTGTCAAGAATGAGCTTTGAGGGTTCATGCTGCTTTGTATCTTGATGTATGTTTTCACTTTGAGATTTTCCATTTTTCTGCTTGAAACACTTGTTAAAGTTAAATTTATAAGAAGACAGTAGCATGGCTTTTTGCTTTCTTGACAGTCATCTTGATGTGTGAAGTCACAGGGTTTACCAACAGCATGTTTATTAATTGAAAGTGAATAATCAGTCTTGTAACTGGAATCTTACCAGCCACTTCTGCGTCAAACATTGTTCAGAAATATGATTAAATATGAATTGTATTTTCCAAAAAAAATAATTTAAAATGAAAAGAAGCAAAGGTATGCTATAGTGATGAATTCTGCCCTGGTTGACAGGTACATTAGATGAGGTGGTAAGTTTTGTCCACTTACAATTTGTATCCATGGGAAGCCACACCAGGTGGTGCTGTAATACATAAGCTTTGCAATTCTTATTCCTAGCAAGTTAATGCTTTCTTGGGAAGACAAACTGTATACTGGGACTTTATTTCTTATTCAAGATTCTCTCAAAAGGGAATAGTAGAAGCAGTGAGGGACTCATCTTGAGCCTTGGTCTTGTATTAGAAGTTAATTTTGATACATAGTTATTGGGCTAAAGTCTCTGAAAGAATAGTTTTCTTAACATTCAGTTTGACTACCTCATTTTGCAGGCAGTATATTTGGTTTGAGTATATATATGTGGAAGTTATTTCTTCTCATCTTCTAAGCACCTAGAAAGAGCTGGAAGGTCTGCCTTTGGCCTTGTATCAGCCACAGAAACCTCTGAAAAGAGTGCATCATACACAGCCAGTTAGTACTATATCAAACCCTTTAAGATGGGAAAAGTTTTCCAGGATTCTGTTTATTGTGTCTTCATCTCCTTGATTGCTTTGTCTCTTCCTTAGCATATTTTATATAGTTTATTTTTCCTTTATTCCATTTTTGAGGAAGAAATAGATTTGCCCACAAAAATTTTGGAAGTCTGTGGTTCTTTGCATACACTGTTAGGAGCTGAACTCTTAAGACTGTCAATATGGCAGCTTTTCAGCTGGAGATAATTATTCTTTTACAAAACATTTGCGATTAGATTCTAAGGTAATTGTTTAAGTTGGTTATTTTACTTGAAAACTTTCTGAGTCTTAATGGAATTTCTTGTTAGATCAACTGAATGCAGTATCTCTTACATTACACTGCACATGGAGACCAGGATTTTAGACAATTTTCCTTTAGCATAATGGAATCTGAACTTCCTAGCTGAAATTATCACAGTTGATTAAGGCATTTGTATACACAATTTCAACAAAACCAAAATAGGACTAAATCCTCAAGTCATTTTTGAAAACTTGGATCTTTATTCTTTTGCTACCAAGTATTCCTCTTCTGTGCTGCAGTTTTGTAAGACCAAGAATGATGGTTCTGGCTTCTTAATTTCTTCCTCTCATTGTAGGGGATAAAAGCTCAGTCCTTCTGTATCCTGTTGTGACCAGAGTTATTTTAAAGTCACTGGTTTTGAGAACTTTTAAAAGACAGGAATAGAAGGAGAAGGAGGAATTATTAATTATTTGGAGCTATATTTTTAATACAGAAGATAGCTGTATATTTAAATATGAGGAGGAACATATAGAAAAATGTTATATACCCTTGCTCTGGCCAACAGTCTCTTAAAACGGAAAGCCTCAATGTGAAACCTAATACAGTCTTTATAGTTTTCTTACAGCTGTGCTTTATAACCACTTTCAAATGTGTTCTAATTCAGTAAGTGAAAAGGAACCTGAAATATTGTTCCCTTACATATTTTTGTTATTTCTAGGGGTCTGTAAGTTTACAAGATGCCAAACGGGGTGCTTAGATACTTAGCACAACTGGAAAAAAACCCTAAAACCTAGCTTTCAACAGGAAGCACAGCCCCAGACTGTGGCTTAGTATAGCATGTGTTAATGTCTGTCCTGATTTGAGGAAACACAATTACCCATGCTTCAAGGTAATTCCCTAGATTAAGGCCTCAAATAAAAAGCAGGAGGGTGACTGAGATGCAACAATGTGCCGAGAGTGCTGGACCTGAGACAGGCTGTGGATTAAAAGTAATTTAAAAAGGGCTGAGAGCAAGTTTGGTGCAGAGAGTGGGAGGTAAGCATGGGTGGTAAGATGGAAATGTGAAGCTGAGAGCTGGAGAAGTGACAGCAAATGATCAGGTTGGATAATTACTCAGAAATAAATGTCTGTGATCATGATGCTCAAACTTTGTTTGGGGCACTTGCACTTGAATAAATCAGCCAGATGGAGTTGACCTCCAGTCAGAGAAACATAGGGCTGGAAGAAAAATATTGGGTCATATAAATCCATTCTGCCTTGGGACAGAACTAGAACAAACACTTGTATAGCATGTTCAGGTCTCAAAACTCCTGCCCTGAATAGCTTCTCTCTCCCTCCCTTCTTCCCCTCTTTAATGTATATACTATTATTTACCAAACCTTTAGTTGTAAAAACTCCTTCGTATCCCACTCATCAGAAGAAACAAATTGATGAGAAGGGAAATGGATGATCTGAATTGAATTATTCAGGGTCATGTGTCAGGGTATTGCCTGAGCTGAGAATAGAATAGTTACAGTTTATAAATTAATTAATACTGTTCAAATGTCAGCCAAAAAGTAATTTTGGCAGAGAAAAGATTCTGAAGTCTAAAGAAAGATTATGCTGAGTTAGGCCAAAATGTGCAGTCATTTTTCAGGGGGTAGCTACCATGAAAATAATTTAAGTAAATACTGCTGAGTTTATTTTGCTGGGTTTTAGAATTCAGTGCTGCAGATTACTGAAGTCTTGCAGATTATCTGTCCTGAACTGTAAACTTTACCTGACTGAAAGTGTTCAGTCAGGCTTTTTATGTTATTTATTTTGGTGAGTTCTTAGATGGGAATTACTGTTTGCTCTTTTGGTTAAAATGGTTTGAACATCTGTGGTTCCCACAGGTTCACTGTCAATGAAGTATTGGGGGGCAATTGCCATTTGTTTGTGCATCCATCTCCCTAGGGGAATCACTGGGACATTCTTGATCTGTCTGTCTGCTTCTTGTCATACTACTGCCACTGCCTCTTTCTTCCCTGCTCTTGTCTTCTTTGGTGTTGTGCTCTATTGGATGTCTTCTGCTTTGCTCATAGTTTCCTTGGCCTCTTTTTATTTCTCTTTTGATATGATTCACGTTTCTTCCTTCTATTGCTTTCTCTTCTTTATAACATCTTTAGCTCTGCTCTGATAGGTTCAATCATAACTTCTTTGACAGTAATTTCCAAGTATGTGTATCTCTGCCTGCTTCTCACACGTTTTTCTGTTCTCAGATTTTGAACCTTCAGGCATTTCTTCCTGGATGTCCTTGTGTCTCGCTCGCACATCCCTGAACATTTTAGTCAAAAATGGTACATAATTTTGCATCTCAGTGGTAATTCCATACTGTGCACTGTTTGTATTTTTCCACTCCACATTTTATTTTCTGTACTTCTCTCTGTTTGCTCTGCACTTTTTTCAGGCCTCTCTTTCTTAGCTCTTGGTCTCTTTGTAAAAAGTCTTTGATTTCTTCCCTGTTACATGCTGTTTTTTCCTTAAGACCTAGTACCCCCATAGCAGTTTCTTTATAAGTAATTTCTTCATTCTGTGTAGTGTTGTTTATGATTTATTTTTGGTTTTATGACATTAACTATTGTGCATAGTTGTATTATCACATACATACCTTTTACAAATAGTGTGTATGTAATAATGAATTTTAAGGATGTTGTGAAGATAATCCTCTACTTCAGCTTCTCCTAACAAGGAGAACATTCCATAACATGGCAGGACTTTTGTATGGACTGATTTGCAGCTCTACTTTATTGAATTTGAATTGTAGGAATTGCTTGCAAAATTAGGCTATTACTTTGATTATTTTTAATGTATACAGGCCTGTGATCTCACTTCCATGTCTCTAGGATGTCAGTATGGTCACACTGAAAGACATACTAGAAGTGCAGCTGGCATTTAAGCCGAATGCATGTAAAATGACTTCGTGGAATCTCATCCAAACACTTCCTTCCTGCAGTCTGTATCCCTTAACTCAGACCTATGCAGACCTATGCCAGGTGGGATGGCTTGAAGTTGGTTTTTTTTCTTTTTTTAAGGAAAATGAGATATTTGATGGCATATCAAATATGTGGAAAAATGTGACTTTGGAAAGTTTGTGTATGTATTTTTTCCTGTGTTCTTATCCTGTATCTAGTTCTCCTATAGAGCTCTTGCTAGTCACTACTTGTATCAGTGCTTTTTTTTCCAATGAAGATTAGTCAACATTCTTATACCTTGTCTCTTGTTTCCGGGCTCAGGGCAGGACCCCACGGAGCAGAAATTTGTGCTCTCCCTCCCTATCCCCCAGTTTTCCCCAGATGGAAAGATAAACAAGGGAAGTCAGGAGTAAGAGAGGCTTTGCACCGATTGGAAGTTAATAAAAATAAAGTATATTATTTAACAGCGAACAGGAAGCAAGAAGGGAGGTAGATATATATGCAAAGATGGGAGGAAAACAAAGTAAGTACAAGATGTACAAAACCCAGATCTGGGATGGCACAGGATTGCTCAGGACAGTGTGGATGCAGCCCCGCTGTGTTCTGCCCAGCACAAAGAGACAAAGAGCGAGAGCAGCA
>NW_008607614.1:160058-162880 GCF_000691845.1 Merops nubicus | reverse complement strand
AAAGAGTGTGGAGAGGAAGGGGAGGGAATAAAGTGCTTCACCTGGGACTGTCCTGGCTCCCAGAGATCACCTGTCCTGCCCCCAAGCCTCAGACTACAACATACCTTTATGAGGCTGCACTTATTAGCAGGAAAAGATTCAACTTGTCTTGTGGCTGTTCATATCACTTATTCATGGGTACATTGTTCTTCTTTAACTGTTAATTTTGGACAATTACCACCCCCTCCTCAGCTTCTTCCAGCTGCCACTGACACCTCCTCAGCCTGCTGGCATGGCTGTGCCATCCTCCTTTTCTCAGAAGCTGGGCCTGCTTTTGGCTTTCAAACAAATTTCTTCCCACTTGATGTGGTGGCAGAGGAGCCCTGTGGCCAGTACCCCATCACTCCTCCTTGGCTGCAGCCTTCTCTGTCACTGCTATACATTGCTGCTATTTGTTAAGGTCTATAGTTATTACTGTATGTGTCAGAATCTGTCATTTCCTTACATTTTCACCATTCACAGCCCAGCCTTAAGTGTAGGGTGCCTCATCCAAAAAGCAGGGCAGGCCCTTTCCAGTGTGAAACACAACCTCTGTCCTTGAGTCCTCAGATGATCTCCTGTCTTCCAAATATTTCTGCAAATAGCCAAGTTTATGTCAGCCTGGCAATCACATTCCTAACTGCCACAGCTCATCTTGGGATGTTATCATGCATGTTACTGCATGTGGCTGGAATTCTGTGATACTTGGATGTTATCCATGCTTCCATAAGGGGCTTGATATGCAAAATAAGGATATTTTGATTACTTTGAACAAGTAATTTATCTTAGGTGTGGCAGCTCTTCTGGCATCACATCTTAAGTGATTGCCTTAGTATTTCAGATGGCATCTATGTCAACTACCTGAAAGGAGGTTGTAGTGAGGCGGGTATTGGTCTCTTCTCCCAGGTTACTAGCAATAGGACGAGAGGAAATGGACTCAAGTTGCGCCAGTGGAGGTTTTTTTTGGATATCAGGAAGAATTTCTTTACTGGAAGAGTATTGAGGCATTGGAACAAGTTGTCCGGGGAGGTGGTGGAGTCACCATCTCTGGAGACGTTAAAAAAAAAAAAAAACCATGTAGATGTGGCACTTGGGGACATGGTTTAATGGTCATGTGATAATAGGACTTGATGATCTTGGAGATCTTTTCCAACCTTAATGGTTCTATGATGTGGGGCTACCACTGGTTCACCATGCAGTTCGGAGTATAGTGCACACAACACCTAGATTACAAACTGGAATAAGGTCTGACATGGATGTCTCATTACTTTTCCCCATCAGTAGCACAGAAAGTAGTACCTGATGTTTCTGAACATTTAGCAGAGCCCGTGTGCTAGCTTGGCTTTATTGATCTGTACTGATTTTGTAGCAGCTGCATGAATTTGGCTTCTGTTAACTTTACTTGTCTGATTCCAATAGAAAACGGCATCAGTGTCATTACAATTAATGGCTAGAATATCAACATACATTTTTCAATATGTAGGACTTTGTTTTGCTTACCAATGATAATTCCTTATAAATATTCTTCGGTGTAAATAGCACTGTAGTCTAGTAGAATGTGGTTTTGCTGTTTAATTATAGTTTGAACTGTCATCAGTGAAATAAACTGCAAAGGCAAGTATGTCTTTTGTGGTGACTTTTTCTTTTTTTTTAGATAAAATCATCACAGGAGCTTTATCAGAGTACTTAAGTAGGTGCCTGACTCAAAAAAAACAAACCAAGAAGTCTAATTGAAATGGGACTGATATTAATAGCAACTGGTGGACTGGATGTGTTGATGACCTACAGGGACACAGCACCATTACAGAGTCTAGGTCCTTTATTTTTGCGTCATAGGTGGTACAGAAAGCCATGAAAACTGTGCTTCTGTCTTTGCTGAAATGCACCATCCACGTTTTTCTACTTCAGAATTCTTTTGCCTGGTTCTGAACTCATACTTGAGAACAGCATCATGCGCTTACAATGTTTGCACTGTTTATGCCTCTGAACCTTTCTAATTAAAGAAAATTATGTGGGCTGGAATCTCAAGCTGATGTAACTCAGCAAAGCTCCATTAACTTTTGTAGAGCTATGCTTCTTAATTTCAGTATTGGCCTTTCAGCAGAAATATGGTTAAGAAAGGCGAGTTAAAGAGAACAGAAATTGAATTGAGA
The DNA here is from genome assembly GCF_000691845.1 of Merops nubicus. Lineage (NCBI taxonomy): Eukaryota > Metazoa > Chordata > Aves > Coraciiformes > Meropidae > Merops > Merops nubicus. The sequence goes on along the minus strand of NW_008607614.1, from coordinate 160,709 downwards.
TGAGTTTTACTCAAATTTATGTCTACCTAGTGCAAATATGTTGAAATCTCCATATTGACAAAAAAAATCCATACAATTATTTTGCTCACTGAACCGTTTTTTTTGAACCGCTTAAGTCTGATTCATCTGCGGATGCATTTCAAAATCTCTCTCAACTGTTAAATTGGGGGAGGTAGGGGGCAGAGAAACAAAAACAAAAACCAACCCAAACCCAACCCAACACACCAAAAAACTCAAGTTGAAAAACCCAAGCTGTTACTTGGTTAACTGCCTAGTCTTGTATTAAACCACAGTCTATAGTCTGTTGGACTAACTGCTGGAAATCAGACTGGCAGGGATCATTCCCAGCTGTGGCTTTAACTACACCACACAGTTGTGAAAATCCTTTTCTCTCATTCAGCTTGTGTCTTCACCGCAAAACCAACCTGAATGATCTATCTTGGATTAGTGTAACATAGATGAGAGAAACTGCACTAGAAAATAACTCAAGAGCCTCACACAGTGATTGTGTGACTGCAGAGTTGTATTAGTGGCTGACGATACATGCTGATGTCAGCTGTAACTAGAGCTGTCTGACAGGCTAGCCAACTTGAATCCAAGCACTGCCATACTCAAGGATTTTAAAAGGTGTAATCCACTCTTAAGGTCTGG
>NW_008607614.1:128821-160027 GCF_000691845.1 Merops nubicus | reverse complement strand
TCCTGCTTATTGTTGCACATTCCAGGTATGACAGTTTGTGCCCGATATTTGATGATTGCAAGGTAACAGAAGAAGCATTTTCACAGAACAGAAGTGTAGAAGAGTGGTTACTCATCTGATAATGTCCACTGATGTTTGCAACTGGTTGGTAAATTCTTGAATCCAAGCAAATTGAAATACACATATTTGTCAATCAGCTTGCTGCATTCATCAGCTACATTTAGCTAGGCTGTTGAAGGGAGATGCGAAGAGTATGAGGCATTTTCATGAATTTAGTCTTCTCTAAAGAACTGGTATTACATGAAAGTGACATTATAAGTTAATAGATTTAGTAATCAAATATGGTCATTTGAATGACATTGGAAGTGTTAGGTTCTCTGGACAGGTTGATCAGATCAGCAGTTTAAAGCCGTGACTCCTGCTCTTCTCTCCTTACGTCAGCTGAAAGCAGGTGGAATTTGTGGTGAGGCTCTGCTGTCTTTGAGACACTGTCCTAGTCCACATTTCTTGGTTTTGTGACCATACTGGTCTTTAAGCACCCTTCTGCTCCTGTGGCCATATATACTGTCAGATTTCTTACTATGATTCTGGCTCTGTTTTCTGTGGCACAGCAGGAATACAAGCAACCACCAGCTTTCTGCATGGCAGGTATTTTTGCCTAACAGTCTGAGGTAAACATAATTAGATATATGTAGAGAGAATATAAATAGAATACATATATATGTGTGTGTGTGTATTCTCTGTATTTATGATAGTTGAGCACATAGCTTTCAGACATTGTTTCTTAACATGTTGTGAAACTCCTTAATTCCCTGTCTTCACTTATACTCAGTGATATTTGTAGACAGTGATTGTTTCCCATGGGTGTCTTTGAGACTCCAGATAAAGGTACCTTTGGTGCCTCTCAAGGACAGACAATGTCATTTGGTGCCTGTTGAACCAAGTGCAAATGTCCATTGGGTACAAAAACATTTCTGATGTGCTGGTTTGGAATTTTTTGCTGAGAGTTACGCAGTATGCATGCTGTGTAGTAAACCAGTTCAGAATCAGATGGAGAGAACTTCAGGTACCACTTTCATCAATTTTCTGGTCAGCCAATGAAATTTGGAAATAAAATATCATTTGTTAGCACTTTTAAAATTGTTTGAACTTCTAATGGCTGCTTGGGCATGAGAAGTGCTGTTCTTTGACTTGGTTTCAGACAGTGTATGTGCACATATGGTTGTGACAGTGTGATGCTTGTTTTTAGAAAGCAAAACTCCAAATTTACAGCTGGAGTATTTTTGCAGCCATGGAGATCTAATACCTGAGTTTAAGTGTACTTCCTGTGGTACCAGCAGCAGCAAAGCAGAACCTGCAGCTCTGACCTATATAGAGAGTACTAAATTAATGTAGCTTTTTTGCCCTCTTTTTTTCCTATTACTAATTCTACTTCTGTGGCCTTTGGCTTTGTGCTCACTTTCCGTTTTGCACTCCTCAAAATGGCAATTATGTCTCTCGTCCTTCATGTGAATTGGTATGGGCTTCACTACAACATGCATTTATAGATAGCAAGTAATCATGGAATAAGATTTCATGTGGATGAAGACAGTGTGAGAAGGACTGTAAATCTGGGTTGTGGAATTACTGTAATCCGTATCTTTTTACCTTCCAGCAGTCGGCTCTCCTGCTGTATGCTTCTATTCTGGATTAAGATTGCTTTTATTCTGGAATACTTATTATTCATTTAATGAAAAAAAAATTACTTTCCCCTCCTTCAGATTAGTGCCACTTAAGATGCTGCTAAACATGTGGAAGTTTCCAATTCTTTTGAGACAATGGCTTTTACTTACCAGATTTCATATCAAACGTGAGGCTGCTAAAGTATCTAGTAGAGGCTAGGACTGAAAAGAGATCATCCTTGAAGTACTCTAGTAGTGTTTACAGCTCCTTATTTGATTTCTAGAGTAAGGAGAAGGTAGTCCAAGGGTTATTATCTGGGAAAAGGCAGCAAAGAACTGTGCAAATCTACCATGTGAAAAATTATTTGTGTAGTAAATGAATCTTGACATAGGAGCTGGAGGGTTAAATCTTGGTTGCCTTAGATGAGATTACTTGTTTGGAAAAGCTGAAGTAGGCTTTAGCCTATGGTATAAGCAGCATACTGGTGTCATTTTATATCATTAGGCAGAAACCACGGGATGGAATGTGCATATATTTGTGACTTTGAGTTAAAAGCGTAGGAACTGAGGAGTAATGCTAGTAATCTGATATGCTCAGAAAGTGTAAACCTGGCACAATTGTGATGTTTGTTTCAAGATAAACAACAAGTCTGGGTCTCCTTTTTGTTTGCCTTCTGGCTTTAGTACATCTTCTAGGTTTTGGGGCTTGGGCCCTCTTCCACAAACACAAAGGCCAGAAGCAGACTTTTTGTTTTAAGTGAAAGCTGATGTTCTTACATAATTGCACCATTCCAGGACCATGGCTTCAGGAAAGGTGAAAAACAAATATCACATGGTTTACAACAAAGTAATGGGAATTGGATGTACCATGTGATTGTGGCTCACAGGGAGAAACTGTTGGGCTTCTGTTTGTCCATTTGAGACTAGTTTTTCAAAGCACCAAGGAGTACATAGAAAAAAAAAATTATCTTAAATAATCCAAAACCTGTCTTCATTATAGATTCTGTGTTTTTTAACACTGGATTTTTGAGAGCTTAGTATGTGCAACTCCAAACAATTTTTCAAAATTCAGCTTCCTCCCAAAATAGAAGCAAAGTCCAGAGAATTTATCAGCTGATCTCAGCTTGTGGCTGATCAACAAGCTGATTTTTATGAGGGCTGGGCATGGTGTCCATGGTGAGTAAAGTTCCTTGAAAATCTTGGCTTGCCTTTGCTGAACCCTCTTGGGAATTCTGACTGCAGAAAGGTTGTCTAACAAACAGGCTTGAGGGCTTTCCTCTGCCTTTTTATTGTCTTTGTATTTTACCTGTTTCTTCTTGATTGATGGAGCTTTTTTGGCAAAGCATAAGAAAACTCACTGTGGTAAAAAAGCATGAATTAGTAGGGGTTGGAATAAATGTTTGAGTAGATACTTTTACTGCTGCCATCTAGCATTTTCCTTATATATCCAGACAGGAAAAAGTTCTAACTGCAGTTCAAACACTACCCATACTTGGCTTTATTTTATGCCTTTCTCTGTTTGGTGTCTGTTGGCCTGACTTAGTCTGCTGTTACTTTGAAATCTCATGCCCATTTGTTTCTAGAAAACCAGTTTACTGAACTTAATCTTAGCCTAATAGAAGATGTAGTCTATAGTTTTTGTGCTGCTTCACCTTGGAGAGTAAAACGGTTTTCCTGGATGGTTAAAATCCACACTTGGATTTAGTAACAGAAAACCAATACAAATACATATATTTTAAGTAGTAAATTTTATTTCGATTTCCATGTATTTGAAGAAAAAGATGATGTGCCAATACAGTGCTCTTAAATGAGCCCTACTGCAGCCTCCGCTGAAGGAGGAGGGATTCAAAAGCCTGTGCATTGACTGTGCTGAAGGCAAAATAGCACAGCTTCATTTTAAAGTGCACTTTTCTCCTGAAAGATAGATGCTCTGGTAGCTGTTGCAGTGGCTTGTTTCTTCATTCTCATTGTTTTCTATATGTAATCTATTCAGTTTTCAAGTAACCTGGTAGCTTTTCTAGGTACCGCAAGTTCAAACTTAATCTGTGCTCTGACTTTGATCAAGTCAAATTTTACCAGTCATTTTGCAGTTTGAATGTGGGTGTCACTTCTACTGAGGATTTGTCAGGTAGGAAACACTTGTATTCTGTGTTATTTAAGGTCTATCTTCAGCAGGTGTAAGGAAGTAGTAACAGCCTAGTTTATTCACTGAAAAAGGCTAGGAAGAAGGAACTGAACTTGCTTGTATAGAAAAATATCTTTATAGGCAGTTTGCAAGCAGGGTTGTTCATTAAAGTGTCAGTGATGTTATCTAAGGACAACTGTTAGTTCCAGTTATTCTATATCCATTCATAAATATCATCATCGTTCATATTAGCTCTGTCACTGGTAGCTAGCTTTTCTTTTTTGTCTTTGAAGGGCAGTTTTTATCCCGTTGTTATGTGGCATCAATGAAATAATGATGTCTCCTTGTTTTGAAACTGACATCTGGCAAATGAACTCTTCAGATGCGCTGGTTTTGGCTGGCATAGAGTTAATTTTCTCCATAGTAGTTAGTATGGGGCAATAGTTTGAATTTGTGCTGAAAATTGAGCCCCATAATATAGGGATGTTTTCATTACCACTGGGCAGTTCTTACACAGGGTCAAGGCCCTTTCTGCTCCTTACTTCGCCCCACCAGCAAGGAGGCTGGGGGTGCACAAGAAGTTGGGAGGGGACACAGCTGGGACAGCTGACCCAGGCTGGCCAAAGGGATATTCCATACCATACAGTGTCATGTGCAGCATATAAGGCTGGAGAAAGAAGGAAGAGGGTGATGTTTAGAGTGATGATGTTTGTCTTCCCAAGTAACCATTACGAAGGATGGAGCCCTGCTGTCCTGGGGGTGGCTGGACGCCTGCCTGCCCATGGGAAGTGGTGAATGAATTCCTTGTTTAGCTTTGCTTATGTGCGCAGCTTTTGCTTTGCCTGTTAACTGTCTTTATCTCTACCCACGAGTTTTCTCACTTGTACCCTTCCAGTCTTCCTCCCATCCCACCAGGGAGGAGTGAGCAAGTGGCTTGGTGGGGCTTAGTTGCTGGCTGGGGTTAAACCGTGACAGATGTTCAGAGCGGAAGGTGACTTCAACCTTGGACCAGGTTCACTGATGTGATCTGCCTTGCTTGCATATTAAAGCAGCACAGGAAAGACATTCTTCAATCTATGAAATTCTGTAGTGTGGGAAAGTCTGTCAAGGACAACTTCTGTGGTGGTTGTTCTTGTATACCTGCTGAAAGAGTAATTTTTGGGAACAAAGTGGGAGGTACGGCTCTGATGGTTGAGCTGTTCATTAGACTTAATACAACATCAGTATATATAAAAGCAGTTCCAGTGTATATAGAGTAACAAAATTGGGGAGTCATAACCCACCTTCTGTATTAATGTCCTTCTTTTGTGGTTAATGCGGTGGATTGTTTCAAAGAGGGTTACTAGTCCACAGTGCCTTAAAATTACGTTGCACTTTTCATAATACTTTCAGTGAAGTGCTGCAGCTTGCCTGGTTGATTTGCAAAGATCTCTGGTACTGAGAGCAGACTGTCATTTTCCCTGGCTATACAGCTTACTAATAGATTTGTGGTGAAATGGCATTGCAGATGCCACTGCTGTTGCAGACAGCATAGCCTCTCCTTGGCAGCAGACTTCTGGCCTTATTGTGTAGAGGTGAACAAACTGAGTTTATGAATGGATAGGCTGAAAAACTAGCATGAGTACTTTCCATCCTTTAGTTGCAGAAGAGATTTTAAAGTCTGGGATTAAAAAAACACCAAAGCAAGACCTTGTTGAGTTTGAGGTGATAATACCAAAAACTCATAGAAAGCAAGTGGTGTTGGGTTCTCCAGCCTGTTTGCAGCTGGAAACAGTTTGCCTGCCTATGGAAATGTAAAGGACTGTTCTTTTTCTGTTGGGATGAAAAATTGCCTGACCTTTTAATAACTGTCCTTTATTATGTGAGTCACAGTATTGATAGTTAATTCATCCCTCTTCCAAATTTTTTTTTTTTTCCTATCAGATAGTGATCTTGCTAGAAACAGTGCTTTCTACCTGTGTTTAAAAAGGGCACAAGCAAATTGAGTCCAAAATCCTGCATAGCCAGAGGTTTTGCTCCCTCAAATGAAATAAGAGGCTGTTGACCACAGAAACCATCAACTTTCACAAAGGAAACAATGAGGGAAAGGTGAAGGGGAGAGGGGAGGTCAAATGTATGAAGCTCAAAGTGAGAAACCAGAGGGAAATTCCATGTAGAAGACAGCGCTTTTTTTTTTTTACTGGGGCCTGATATCTGTAGTTAATTCACAGGAAAATCATGAGGTAGTACAATTGAAGCCTGTTCACATTATGCGACAGTGATTACTCAGTCCTGAGTGGAGGATGAACCATATTCTCCCTAAGCTGGGAAATTACATATCCGAAGAAGTCACACCAGTGCTGGACCCTGCTAATATTTGAACTGCTTTGGCAAATTTGGCTGAGAGTAGTGTAAACACAGCTGAAGCAGTGTGAGACTAAGTAAAAAAGGAGGGGAGAAGATGAAAAATGTCTTAATATCCTGGTTTAGGAAACTGAAGTGTAAAATAAAAGGGTTGGTGTCATGTCCTCGTGTATTCTTCAAAATTCCACCCATGCACTTTATGGACAACCAGGACTATAATGAGGGAAGATGTTAGTAGAGTTCAGAAATTCTCTGGCTGTTCACTGAGACCAACAGCTTCTTTCACATAAGCACTGGAGAGCTGTCAAATGGATGCAGATTAGGGCACTACAGTACACTGAATTCAAATGGTTAAATGTAAGTTATTCTTAAACTGCAATAAAACTGGTTGTTGGTAATTTCAACTCTGTTCAGCACTGATTAGAAGTGCTCATATCCGTATTCTTACTTAATTTGAGTAGACTTCACAGTTTGATAGCTGTACTGAAATCCTGGGTCATGATAGAGGTATTCCATGCAGGTTCTAGCCATCATCTGTAGAACTGCTGCTTTGTAGTGATGAGGTTGAAATACAGCTGCAATAAGGCATCAAGCAAGAGCTTTCCATATGAGAAAATAATGTAAAATAACTAGCTGTTGTCAGAAAGAAAACTCATCATGAGATTCTTTGTCTCTTAGCTCTTTAAAGGCAGTTTCTAGAAAGTGTAACAGCTGGAGGGCAGGGAGAGATAAAAAAAACCAACAACTAGAAACCCAAACCTTGGGGTCCTTTTAGCATTAATTTGAGAACATTAAAAACATTAACACAAAGCCCAGTACTCATGAAATGCTGCGCTCTGATATATCCCCATGTTGCAGTACTTGTGCATCCAGGTGTCACCACTGAATCCCAAGATAAAGAGATGAGATTTCACCATGCCTTTCAATTTTCTTTTTATTGACAGAAAATTGTTAGTGTATTTTTGTTTGTTTGACTTTGCCTTAATGAGTGCAAATACTTTTTTATGAAAGAGAAAAGAAACTAAATGCAAGTTCAAGTTTTAATAAGGTATTAATGTTACTTTTTATTGTAGTTAATCCAGTCTTCTATGCATGTTTTCGTAACACCACTCTTATGGAAGGAGTGTTTTGAAGGCTATTTCATTAATCTGTCATAGTTTACATATATTAAGTTGATTTAGTAGTTTAGAGTTGAGTCAGTTATGCTTCATAAACTGCCACTTACCATTGCACAGGTAATCACATTTGGCAGTCTTTGGCTGAGCAATGCAAATTGAATTAATATACCACTGAGATGAAATTTGCTCAGAATTTTACTGTTTGCAAGGTGAGGGCTGTGGAGGAGGGTGCTTACTGTGCCTCCTGCCAGATGGTGCTTTGCCTGCAAGTAGAAAGCTTGATCTTTGGCATCACTCAGTGTTACACTGATGCACAAATGTCTCTCAGGGAAGTTGAGTGGTATTTCATATCATTTCATTGCACTTCATTTGGATGCTGTGTTGCTCTCCAGGTGGTATAATCCATGAAACGAGTTTATTAAAGAGTTCTCTCTAAATAAAGAAATCTCCTGGCAGAATTTTTCAAGTAAATGTGTGTGTTTCTTTGAAATGTACATTCCTGATTTGGTTTAACACTGATGCTTAGATTAGTATCCAGCAGAAGCTGAACTGAGTAATTGAGGGAAAATCCACATGTCATCCTGCTACAGAAAACTGGAAACAGCTGTCTAATGGGAATGGAAGCTTAAAGCTTGGTAATTCTTTTTTTTTTTTTTCTGGATGGCATCCAGGATTATCAGTGAGTTGTTCTTTTTTTTTTTTTTTTCTTCTTTGGTCCTTGCAAGTTTTTTAAGTAACCTGCTTTCATGTATCAAAGCACTTGCTGAGTGTACTGGTTTTCTCCATTGGCAATTCAGAATTAAGGGCACGTTAACATGAAACTAGTTTCACCGTGATAATATGATCTTTGGGTTGACTTTGTTTCCAGTGGTAACACTGGAATACTTAAAACAAGTCAATACTTTTCTGTGAGCAAAACCAACCCTGTTCTCCTTTTCTAAAGCACACAATTGTTGTGACAACTGACAGTGCACAGGTTATGCAAGAGGATCAGATGAGTGTACTGTGCTGTTCTCTGGGACTACCTGTGTGTCATTTGGCTGTACTGAGCTCTCCACAGTCATCTCTGAGACTGTCACCACTTCAGCACCAGAGTGAACATGTGAAATGTGACTGGGGACTGACCCTCTTGACATCAGTGGTAAAGAGAATATGGGAGGAATTTCTTCCTTTGCCATAAGGGTGCTTTCAATGTGACCAACCTTCTTTCTGTAAAAAAATCTTCCCAGTGCACTGATTTTGAGGAATCACTGTATGATATGTTTTGGTACAGTATGTACCGAAGCCACAAATGTTTTGAAAGCAAAGGTGATTCTCAGACATACTGACTCCATTCATTGCAACTCAGTGCACATAGAACCTGTGCATTCAGGGACATGGGGTTGGAAGAAGTGATGGCTTTTTTTTTTTTTTTTTTTTGGCTTCCACTCAAATCTTCCAACCGATTATATGAGTACAGAATTATAAATCAGTGCAAGCTGCAGTAGCATGAAGGCTGTTGCAAGTTCAACCCTTGGGGCACGAACAGTTGACATTTTGCTGCTTACAGCAGATAATGGTGGATGTGTTCCCCTCGCAGATATGGAGAAGATCATTTCTGCATGCAGTGTGGAGTTGGTTTGCTATTGCTGAGGCACAAACACATGGGCATGAATGCAACACCAGGCCTTGGGAAGATGAGGCTCTGCAACATGAAAAATTGCACGTAAGCAGAAATACACTACGTGCGAGGTGCCTGAAGCCGCCTGCAGCGCTTAAACAAATGACACAGATTGGGAGTGTTCAAGCTGGCTTGTGAATATGTCTGTAGAGGGGGTAAAAGTGGAAGCACGTAATTCTGTCTTGTCTCTGTCCTTCTTCCCCTTACACCTCTGCCCTGGGTGAGTCTGATGATCAACAACCCCTGAATGCCAGATATTGCAGTCTGTAGGTGTGAAACATCCTGAAGGTACAGAAAAACATGGGCAGAGGAACCAGATGCAGGCATTAAAAGGAGAAGTGGGCTTCTCTGTACGTCATTTGTCTAACCCCCTTCCTGCAAAGGCAGAGTGGAGCTGATTGTGTGTGCCCTTTCAAAGGGCTACAGCTCCTTTCCCCCTATGAGGAGACATTTAAGAGTTGTAACAGGCTTGAACGCTTAGCAGGTATTAAGAGTTGGCATGTTTGTTGTCTCTGTGAGTAAATCAACTGCTGATAAGGTGAAGAAATCACATGTCAAGGCAGGTTATAAAACCACAGATCCACGTGGTTGCTGAGATGTTCTGTCAGGCTTAGGAGATTTTGAAACTTAACTTCATTGGCAGACTGCCTGTCACAGTATGGATAGGGCATGTGGGAACAATGCTCTGGTGGTACCCAGCAGTAATCCAGTAATAGCCTAAATCCAGGCAGGTGTCACTGGAATGCCTGGGTTCCCCCAGGTGCTTGCATACCAGATCTCTACTCCAGAGGCATGCAGACAGCTTACGCTGTGCAGCTGCTGTTGTGTTCTGTTCTGAGGCATGTTATTTGCACACCTTGTGTAGGTCTTTAGACACAGATGGTTCAGCCAGAGCTTTTTATGAAAGGTGAATCATCCTCTCTGTCATGGTATGATTAAGGAATTTTTGTTTCCATGACTCAGAGAAAAAGGTGGTGTTGTCCCTCTGTGTCTTGGGTGCATAAGCTGCTTTTGTTTCTCCACTCATTTCACGATTTGGAATAGGCAATGAACTGCAGAGTGATGACAGTTCCAAGACAGAGTTGATTTCTTGACACCTTCCCTTCTCCCTTGATAAACGTGTTCTTGATAAGATGAGCTGCAGGAGCCATGGTTTTGCAACAGTATCAGCAGGATAAATATTTCTGTATTTCTAGATGATTTTGACATTATATATTCCCTTCCTTTTTTTTCTGACAAAGGTTAGCCCCATTATATGTACTACTCTTCATTTCATATCCTTCTTCCATCTGGTCTGTCTCTTCAGTAGCAGCTGAGGAAACATAGCTCCCACTCAGGCTGCCAGATAGCTCTGTCTCCAGTGCATGAGAAAAGGTCCCTGTGTGAGGCAGAGCGGTGCCCTGCTGCGCACTCCTCAGGCTGTACCATGAGGGCAGGTGTTGCTCTCAGACTCCATGATAACCTCCTATCCCCTCTGCCAGCTCTTACAGGTGAGGGCATACCACTGTCCCCCTCAGTTAAGAGGTCTTGATTCCCAGGCCTAACCTAGGAGCCAGGAGAATCCAGACAGTTTTCTCCTGAGCAACTAGGTTATCACAGTAGTAGAGAAAGAAATCTTTGTTTAAAATATTAAAACCATGATACAGAGACTAAATAAAGAGCAGTGCATGTAGAGAAGGCATACAGTATTTGTAGATGCCAGTTACACAAAACCTATGATTATCTGGATAATGAAGCCATGGAGACGGGAAATGCTTATACTGGAGAACTCTAAACTTCAGCTAGGAACTTGCTGGCAGGTGGCCATTTCATTAAGGAAGAAGAGCCTTGCTTGATTTTCCTGACTTTTAAAGAAGATTTTGTAGTGCCCCTGTGTGAGAAAAATTGCAAGCCATAAGTTCTGTCTAGAGAGAAGCATTTTTTTGAGAAAAGCTGTCTTCATATTAATTAATTTAAAACCAACTCTGTGAGGCAATCCTGTTACAATTATTTATTACATCACCAGACTATGTATGAAGCAAGATAGTTTGCAGGTAAACTGGCTTGCTTTTGCCTGGGGGTTAGATTCCTGGGCTCATTTCTATCTTCTGGCTCTTAACTTTGATATATTATGGCCTTTTGATTTCCTGTTTAGTGTTAACGTTGAATACGTAAAGTCACATTAGAAAGTGGCTGATTTTTTTTTTTTTTATTATTATTATTCACGTTTCTTAAAACTTCAGTTTATACTGACTTAAATGCTTCTAATGTTCTGTGAAATACTTTACAGTCAACTGAATGAGATAACCAGATAGGCAATAGCTTCCTCAACAACACATCTGTTTTGCCAACTTGTGGGACAGTGGCATATTCCCTCTGCTCTGCGGTGATGGTAATGAGGATGGTGCTCCTGGGATAAGAACCTATGGTGGGAGCTGCAAACCTTTGCATCAGATTATGTGAAAGGATGTACCCTATGTGCAGGACCACACTGTCGTTGCTAGACTCAGGGCAGGGCTCTGGTCTCTGCTGTTCTAGTGCATTGCTGGAACACGTGTACTCTCCCAGCCATGACTTGAATGGAGGAGATGGAGACCGGTGGGGGATGTGCTAAGAAAAAGAGTACATGTGTCCTGAACACATCCACGTGGGCATGGCCTTGAAGCCAATGATGTAAGAACGTCTTTTGTAAAATGCCAGTAAGCGAAGCTCTGTGTCTTTTCTCCCAAAGGAGAAGTCTCCTTAATGCTTTTTTAGTTATTAATCATTTTAGTTAATTGTTAATGGGCAGAATTTATTTAAAACCACCTGTTTTCTGTGCTGCCATACTTAATTTCATGTGGAAGGGAATAACTGCTCTGAGAACTTTTTGCTTTTGGCAGCTAGTGAAGCTGACAAGAAGTTCTTAAATTTGATGGCATTCTGTGTTATTCCAGAAGGGTATTCCTCCCAGATTGCTACATGAGGGGAACAATATTGCTGTTTTACTATGTGATATGTTACTATATATAGTAGTGTATTACTACAAGCAACCTGCTTGGCTCTTACATGCACGTAAGGCTTTCTAGGCATGTTACAAGTTTTATCTATAGATAATCATTGCAGATTTTTGTGTCTTGACCAATAGTTTGTGGATTATCCTACACCATCTTCCAGTAAAAGGCTAAGATTGTCAACTCTAAATACAGCACCTGAAAAACAGAATTAAACCACTTTTCTCCCTGCCTAAGTGTATTTCTACTGTTCTTTTCCTTGTTTGAGTGTAACACTGATGAAAACCAAACAGAAAGGAATATGTTTTTTTCATGTATTTTGCTTTTAGAATTGTTTGGCTTAATAGGTGAATGTCTTTTATGTACAGTGCCATTTGTATAGTAATGCTATTTCATAAGGTCACAAATATCTTTACAGTGCAAATCAGAGCCTTTGAAAGCTGTGGAGTTCTGTAGCAACCCAGACCCACTTTCTTGAAGCTAGTCCTGCTAAACACTGCTGTTCTTTATGTTCTGTGATGATCTTTAGGCACTGAAGTATTCTGCATACTCTTGAATGTAAACTTTAAAACATGTTTGGTGACCACATGTAACTCAAATTTAAGACAGTCTATAAAGTGTAGCCTTCAAAGAGTTAGTGTGACATGAACTGAAAATAAGGCTGGTTTAGAGTGTTTGAAGTTTAGTAGCTAAAAAACCCAAATGCCTCAAATTCTTGGTTTCTGTGTTCGTGGTTATAATTTGCAGAATTGTATTGAGAAATAGATAGAATATGCCATTGAAATTGAAAACGGAGTAGCATAAATGTCTGTATTGTGCTCTTAAACATTTCTTTAAACTGGCAGAATTCAGTATGGGGAAGATGATCATATATTCCCTGTTTCCGTCCCCTAGTTTCAGTGTATTATATACTGAAGGTTCATAGGAACCTTCTGGACCATATGTTGTTGTCAACTAACATCTACAACTCCTTGTGGAACTGAACGTCTCTTTCTGAATAACAATCTAATTAATTCAGTGCATTTGGATTCCAGTGGCTGAAACACTTTTAAATCTTAAACTTCCCAGACTCCTTTCAGAGGTACTGCAGATCTCTATCCCTGCCTGTCTTGTTAATCTGGATTTTTTTTATCTCATACTTCTTCAGGGCTTTGATGTAGTTGCTGTCTGTCTCCATCATCTGGAGTGTTTTTTTCATTCCGTTGCCTCTGTGTGGAATATAGATCCTTTAACTGAGCTCCACACAACTTCCCTGTTGCCCAGAAATAATCCTAAAACTCATGTCTTCACATGTTCCTATTGTCCACCAACCGATTCTATTTCATTCCTTCCTTTGCCAGATTTAGATAGTGGACTTTATGGAGAAAGTACTTGGAATCACTTTAATCTTTGTGAAACTATTGGCAAGACTGTGAAGCCATATAAAAATTTGTAGTTGCAAACTTGATGGAAGGTTACAACCTTTGTGTAATTTTTCAAGCAAGGCACTCTTAAAGCCAGGAGTATGATTTCAGGATGAGTTTTTGTGTCTCTGCCTGTCTCTTTGGAAGTATATTTAGAGAAGACGCAGAGGAGATGGTAAAAACAAGGCATTAAGAATGTGAAACTTTTCATACAGTGAAGGTTGGTTTAAGTTACTGGAATGATGATAACACTTAAGTATCAGTTCTTTGTTTTTCTGCAGAGCAGAGATTCTGAGGTGGCAAGATAAATATAATAAATTGGAAGATAAGCTCATGTTTGGTCATTTATTTCTACAGATGCACTTGTATTTTTCACTATTCTGTTTTTACATGCTGTTGGTTTTTTTAAATGTATATTTCTCTTTCAGCCATTAATGAATTTCCTGAAGATGTATTTACAAATAAAGAACGACAAGAAGGAGCAGTTCTGCTTCATATCATTGCTGTAAGTTTTCCTCTGATGTGCTTAAATTTTTTTATTTCCTTTTATTTGTCTTGTAAGGTACTAATCCTCTTAGTGGCTTTACTAAATAGAGCTCTGTATATATCAACATGTTTCTAATATTTTGATTTCAGTTTTTCTAATATGCCTGTATGGGTACAAATGCTCAAAAGATAACTTAAGGGCATGGTTTAGTGCTGGACTTGATCATGTTAGGCTAATGGTTTGACTCAATGATCTTAAAGGTCTTTTCCAACTTAAATGATTCCATGATTTAAGAAAGTGATAGAAATCTGAACTTGCTGTGTCTATGCATTCATCCTTGTGGATATAAAAATCCTGGTTGCATGGATCACAGATTTGTATTTGTTTGTATTTCATCTAGTAGAAACAGGGTTTGGCATTCCTTTGATGCCATCAAGCATGATGTAGAAGATTCTTGATTATCTTTCTTTCCTATTGTGCAAAAGATGCAATTGTAATTATACAAAACAACCCTGAAGAAATACAGAAAAAGTTATGTGGCATTTTACTTTTTATTGTAGAAAACCAAACCAACCAACCAACCAAACAAAAACCACAAAACAAAACAACAAACAAACAAAAACAAACCAAGTAGGGCCTACAGGCTCCAGTTTTCCATTCCCAGCACAGGGAAAGTAAAGTAAAAAAGGAGTTGTGTTTGATGGACACCAGGAGGATTAGGCAGACTGCAAGAGCACAGCACATAAAGCCATGTAAGACAGTGAGAGAATCACATGTATGGGGGAAAACAGAGTCATTCCTGAGAGGTTTGGTGCAGTGAGCCATAGTCAGGCTCCAGTTATTTCCAGGTGTGATGTTTTTCTTGAGTATTGTTAATCAATTTGACATTGCTTTCTATTTAATTATTTGGTCCACTAATTAATTAAAAATACAGATGGTGACTATGTAGCTTTGTAAGCCTTACTCATTATTTTCCTCCTTATGAAGTTTGTTGTGGCACCCTAAGTTGTCAAACTATGGTACCTTGCATATTCTAGGGTCTGGCAAACATTCTTGTTCTAAAGTTTATCTCATGTTCAAGAATCTGTTTTTATGCCATGAATTGAACAGCAGAGGGATTTTTATTTGGAATGGAATAAAAATTGAAGCTATATATTTCTGCTAGTCTGAATAAATTATAGCATTGCCTTCTTTCCTCTTTTCATGTACAGGAAAAATCTGAAATACTTCCTAAATTTGTTTTCTTTATAGGCTCTTTACATGTTCTATGCTTTGGCTATAGTATGTGACGACTTCTTTGTTCCATCCTTAGAGAAAATTTGTGAGGTACGTTAAAGATCTTTATTCCTCTTTCAGAAATTTATTTAGAGAATATTATAGAATCAAACCTTCATTCTTGTCAACTTTTTGGCCTCGGTCAAATATGTCTGAAGCATGTTGTAAGGACGGTTATGATATACAGACAAGTTGGATTTATTGTTGTACTCCTAGTTTTAAAAGTCACTTGTGAAAATAAATGGTACATAGATAAACTAATTTGCTTGCTGTGCAAATTTTATTGCACATTTATCACTGTATGAGCAAGGAGAAAGCAAGCATATGCGATCCTCGTGTGAAGTGGAGAAAAGGGAGAATGCAGGAGAAAAGTATGTACCTTGGTGTGATATGGAATGAGAATACAAATTTTATATGAAAAAAAATAGTAAATAAATGTAAATCCTTTATAGAATTGAGAACACTTTGCAAAATTACATGTAGGATTCTAATAGAGTGAGTTTATTGAGACTGGGTAGAACTTATACTTAGCATGTAAATGTTGTGTTTAGGCAATGCTTTGGAGAACCACTACAAAATGAATACAAAAGACAAGCCCAAATCTTAATTCTTTTTTGAGGGCAAAATAAAAATCTCATCTCCTTTGTGTTTTAACAAAAATCTGTATGACCATTTTCTGAAAAACTCCTGAAGCTAGCTAAGAAGTCTATTTTCCTGTGGACATATGTACTAGATTCCTATTAGTGTTACTCAGAGCACTGTACTTAATACTTATTCTTCTATTTTTTCTTCTGTTGCTAAGGGAAGTGGCCGATAATAGCAAATACTCAATACAGATCTTTTCTTTCCCTTTTCAGATGTTCTGATTTCAGCATGCACCTTATACACCATATTTAAGTTGTACCAGTTAAGTTGTCACTGATCCTTCATAGGATCTTTGCATCCCTTCTCATGTTCTAGCACACTTAGGTTTGAGTTCCTACAGCAGCATGCTGGTAATAGATCAAATGGTGCAGTAAGGGCTTGCATTTTTTTGTCGTGTTCTGTAGGATACCATTTTCATCAGCTCAAAATGTTTCACACTGCTTGAAAAACAGTATTTCTGTACTGGTCCTTTTGTCACTAATCCCTTTTCTGTCCTTGGAAGAAAAATAAGGTAGTTAAGAAGAGTCTAGAGACTCTCAAAAAAGAAAAAGCTCCACCATAAAACCTTCTTTATAAAGTTCAAGGGAAAGGTCTTCAGGCAGTATTAAATTGATGCAGCCCACTTATGGAGCTACATATGTTTCTGCTGTTCTGAAAGCTTAAGGGGCACTGTCATAAAAATAGATCCATCCACAGTACACAGGTCTCTCTGTGTCTAACTGAACTAATTTTGTCTGCATCAATGGACTCCCTTTTGATTAATGGAGTTGTAAAGTGAAACCAGGATCAGGCCTGCTGGTTGTAAGATTTAGTCACAGGGATTGTATTTCTCTCTTACAAATTTTTATTTTCAGATTTTAGCAGCCTCAAGAATTGCCCTTAGTTCTGGAATTACTGTGTTTAGAGTTCCAAGTGTAACTGAATAAAAACAATTTGAGAGGTTTACAATCTTTTTGAATCCACAGAGATGCTTTTCTCTAAACAACAATTTGTAAGCCACAATTGGCTATTAGTTATACATAAGCAGGTAATTTTATCTGACACTTCATTGAGTTAGGGTATAAATATTTTACTTGCCTGAAGTATGTTTGCCTTCTTAAAAGGCAGTGTCTGATTTTATATCATAGTGACTGTTCATTTTTTAACAGCACTGTGGCCAGAAAATGAAAAGCTTCTATCTTTGCAGCTGTAGAACTGTGCAAATGTAAAATACAGTAGCAGTGCTGAAATAACTAGTGCTTTTCTTCCAGAAACTACATTTGAGTGAAGATGTTGCTGGAGCCACATTCATGGCAGCAGGGAGCTCCACTCCAGAACTGTTCGCATCCGTTATAGGTATGGAGCCCACACACTAGCTCTTAGGAGATCTACTGTTAAAAAATCAGCAGCAAATCAAGCACCAAAAGTGCTACCATTCTTCTGTCAATTTATGGTCGGCAATTACAGCTGTCAACTGATCTGTGGTTCATGGTATAATTAACTACTCAAAATATCTCATGAAACTGTGAATCTCCTCTCAAAACACAGAGACAGGAGTGGCTGATTCTGAACATAAGAAGTAAAAGAAGATATTTATTGCAGTTCCCTGAAGGAGAATTTGAGATATTTGATGCCTCCTTGGCTTCTTTCTTCACAAATAAAGGGAATTAATTTTAGCAAGGAGGTAGGAGAACAGGGAATGTGGGAAAAGAACGAATTAATGTATCAATAAGTCAGATCTGTTAAAGGCAGAAGGGTGTGGTGTACATCACTTACAGAATTACTTGAAATAATACCTGAAATATTAAATATTATTGATATAGAGAATGTCTAAATGGTAAAAACAGTACCTATTAAGAGAAGAAAGGACACAGGATGATACTGAAAGAGAAGGGGGAAATCAGCATCTAGTCCTATGACAACAGGCCATACTAAAACGTGTCCTTATCTTTCTTATAGGCCACCTTTAAGTACTGAAAGGCCATAGTAAGGTCTCCTTGGAGTCTTTTCCAGGCTGAACAAACACAACTCTTAGTCTTTCTTCATAGGAGAGTCGTTCATCCCTGAGATAATTTCTGTGGCTCTCCTCTGGAGCTACTACAACAGGTCCGTGTCTTTCTTGTACTGATGACTTCAGAGCTGGACACAGTACTCCAGGTGAGGTTTCACCAGAGTGTCAGGGCAGAATCACCTCTGTTGAGCTGCTGACCACGCTTTATTTGATGCAGCCCAGGATACAGCTGGCTGCCTCTGCTGTGAGTGTACATTGCTGGCTCATGTCCAGCTTTGCGCACACCAACACCCTCCAAGTCCTCTGTAGGGCTGCTCTCAATTCCTTCATCCCCCAGCCTGTATTGATATTGGAGGTTGTCCTGACCCATGTGCACTTGGCCTTGTTGAACCTCATGAGGTTCACATGGGCCCACTTCTTGAGTTTATCCAGGTCTCTCTGAATGGCATCCTGTGCCTCAGGTGCATCAACCACACCAGTCAACTTGGTGTCACCTGCAAACTTGCTGAGGGTTTACTTGATCCCACTGTCATTGATATTAAAGAGTACTTCTCCTAGTACAGACCCCTGAGGGACACCACTTATCACCGATGTCGGTCTGAACGTTGAGCCATTGACCACTACCCTCTGCATCTGACTATTCAATGAATTCCTCATCCACCAAACAGTCCACCTGTCAAATCCATATTTCTCCAATTTAGAGTGAAGGATATTGTCAGAGACTATGTCAGAGGCCTTACAGAAGTCCAGATAGACTACATCTGTAGCTCTTTCCTTTGTCTAGTGATGTAGTCACTCAATCATAGGAGGCCACTAAGTTGGTCAGGCAAGACTTGCCCTTGTTAAAGCTGTGTTGGCTGTCTTGAGTCACCTCCCTTTCCTCTATGTGCCTTAGCATAACATCTCGGAGGATGTATTCCATGATCTTCCCAGGCAAAGGATCACTGGTCAGTAGTTACCAGGGTCTGCCTTTCTACCCTTTTTTAAAAATGAGCAATTCCCTTTTTCCAGTCACTAGGGACTTCACCTGACTGCCAGAAATTTTCAGATATCATGGAGAGTAGCTCGGCCACTACATCAGCCAATTCCCTCAGAACTCTGACATACGTCTTCTCAGGATCCATAGACTTGTGTATGTTCAGGTTCCTCAGGTGATCATGAATCTGATCTTCCTTTACTGTGGGAGGGACTTGGCTCCCTCAGTCCCTGTCTAGCAGTCCCTCCACTCCAAGAGGTGTGGGAAAAGAGGTTGCCAGTGGAGACTGAAGCAAAAAAATTTAGTACCTCAAACTTCTCCTCATCTGTTACCAGCTTGGCAGTCTTGCTCATCACAGGGGGTACATTTTCCTTAACCTTCCTTTTCTGGTGCACATACCTGCCTTTACTCTTTGCATCCCTTACCAAGTTCAGCTCCAGCCATGCCTTGGCCTTCCTGACCCCATTTCTCCACAACCAGGCAGTGTCCCTGTACTTTTCCCAGGTTATCTGTCCCTGCTTCCACTGCCTGTGCAGTTCATTCTTGCCCTTTAATTTGGTGAGCAGGTCTCCACTTGGCCATGCTGGTCTCTTGCCTTCTTTTCCTGATGTCTAACACTTGGGCATTGAGACCTTTTGCACTCTGTGGAAAATGTCCTTAAAGATCTGCCAGCTCCATTCTGCTCCCTTGTCCCTGAGGGACATTTCCCAGGAGGTCCTATTGACAAACTCCTTGAACAGGTGGAATTTTGCTTTCCTAAAATTCAGGGTCCCAACTTTACTTTTTGCCTACCCCATATCTTTCAGGACTGTAAACTCCACCAGTGCATGATCACTACAGCCCAAGCTGCTTCCAGTCTTGATGTCACCAATTAATAAACTTACTTTGATGACCAGCAGATCCAGTATTGCATCTCCTCTGGAAGGCCTGACTATTACCTGGCTTAAGAACTTATCCTCAGTGTATTCCAGGGGACTTCTGGATTGCCTGCAGTTCGCCGTGGTGTTTTTCTAGCAGCTGCTGTGTGGTTGAAATCCCCCAGCAGAACAAGAGCCTGTGAGTGTGAAGCCTTCTGTAGCTGGAGCAAGAAGGCTTTATCAGTAGGCTCCCCTTCATTGGACAGCCTGTAGTAGACAGGAACCACAAAGTTCCTTTTATTGCTTCAGTCTCTAATTCTTACCCATAAGTTTTCAACCTGCTCATGGGTGTTCTTCAGACAGCTCTTCACAATCTATTAATTTCTTGATGTAGAAGGCAACCCTTCTGCCTCTTTCACTTGCCTGTCACTTCCAAACAGCCTCTAGCTATCGATAGCCACTCTCCAGTCATGAGATTTGTCCCACCAAATTTCAGTAATGGCAACTAGGTTGCAGCTTTGTAGCAGATGGTGGCTTAACTTAGATAACATCTGTCTTTAGTAGAGCCTTAGTAGGCTTTCTGCTATTATCCCAACTGAAATTTTTATGAACAAGGGAATACAGGCTAGAGGAATGCTCTATAACTTCATGTCCACCTTATTAAAAATCAGTGAGTGTAAGCCTTTGAAGCTGTATTTAGTGAAGGAAACCTGTTTTCTCACCTGGGAGAAAGGTTTCTGTGCTTTATTATAGTGTTTGAAATAAATTCCATGCTTCTGTGTTATACTGGTTTGAATGGATTACTGCACCACTAACAACCATCCTGTGAAGTACAGGATTTAGCTAGGAAATAATTTACTTTTAATAAATATGTAGAGATATTAAGCCAAAAATGAGGAGCTGATGGATAGACTAAAAGCACAAAATATTTTGCAGAAAATTGAGCATTTATTATGAAACATGTTTGGGTTAAACTTTCAGACAAACTCTTGTTCTCAAGTAGTACATGTTCTAAACTATTGCCTGTGACCTGAAATTAAATCACAGAGATAATAATGCATGTTTTGCTCCCTCTGCAGGTGTATTTATCACTCATGGAGATGTAGGAGTAGGGACCATTGTTGGTTAAGCAGCTTTCAACATCCTCTGCATTATTGGTGTCTGTGGAATATTTGCAGGACAGGTTAGTAAGAGACTTACCTTTTTGGTGTTCAGTTGCTTAAAATTTAGGGGTTTCCATGAACAAATTTTTTAAAAATTTTTTTAAAATTCAAAACCAAAAATGATTTAACATTGTGAAAAATGTCAAATGTTGGGAAGTACTTACAAATAGAAAATGTTTCCAAGTTCAGCTCTAGTTTCAGCATGTGAACACATAGCATGTGGAGGACACTGGTTCCTCTTCATACGGTAGTGTGTTCACAGTCAGGTGGTCAGTGGCATCTGCCAGTCCTTCCTGGTAATGATGGTGATCAAAGAATCTAGCATGATATTCGCTCCATCTACTCAGTGCATGGTTAGACCGTGTATCATATTTTTTCACTTATTAAGTCAAACATGTCCACAAATATAACAAAGTGGGAATTGTTGAGTTGTTGCAGCACAATGAACTGTACTTTGTAAGAAACTATGACCAATTAAAATACCATTAGTACAAAGTGTATGTCATTAATGGAGGTTTCTATATGATATTTATTATTGGCTGAAGGTGTGGTATTTTTCAGGTGGTTTGTCTCACCCAGTGGGCTGTATACCGGGATTCCGTGTACTACACAATATCTGTGATTGTTCTTATTGTTGTAAGTAGTTCGTTTACCAATTAATGTGTTTTATTGCTCAAATGTTTGGAGGAGCAGCCTCCTAACCATTGGATACAGTGGTAAACAGTTATTTTCCTAGCTATTTCTAGTGATGTCTGGAAGTGAGGGCTCAGCTCCACAGTATGATCCAAATAATGAAAACCTCCTACAGCCCCACAGAATGTGTCCAGCATATCCATCAATGTCTATTCATTTTGTACCTACAGGCTGTTAAGTTCTGCAGGCTACTGTTACATGGTGCAGTTAGCACTCTTGGCTGGCCTAGGGAACTGCTTCTTGTGGAAATAAAACATCTTGAGCTGCACATCTAGTTTAAATAGGGAAGGTGGCTGTTTCTTGCTTCTACATAATATTTTTTTCCCCTAGATTCTGGGTAAATTTTTATAAATGGACTACAGGTGAGATACCACTTTGCTCATCTAGAGCAGTGTAGTACCTCTGAACGTACACATTTACTGTAGCTGGTCGCAAGGAGGGGAAGAATCCACTTAGGTTGTTTTGGAATAAATGTGGATCACTAACTGCCCATTCAGTTACAGGACTTACATAGGGTGGCGTAAAATTTGTATAACCACTTGGCCTAAGAATGGCAGTAAAATGGCTGCCTTGTCTGCTGAAACTAGTCTGCCTGTTAAAAGGACTCAGAGCTGGGTCTCTTTAGAATACACACCACAGCGTAGTGTGCATATCTGTCTTTCACGTGCTCTCACTGTTTTACTAAATAGTATTTATAAAAATCACCAAGAGGGATCCAAGCCTTGTTCACAAGGTTTGTGCTTTGTGAGGGTCACAACCACATACAGTGCAAGTTGTGGTTAGAAAAGGTCAAAACTGAAGTAGCTTCTGGCTAGATGTGACTGATATTTATTACTACATTTTTCTGTTTTTCATGACAGATGAGAGAAATGGTGTTTGTGTTACCTGTTTTTTTTGTTTGTTTTTTTTTCCCTCTAGTTCATATATGATGAGAAAATAGAATGGTAAGTTGTGTAAATTATTCGCTACAGTCCCATGTTTTTCTGTATGAGGCTGATCAGTGGAGTTGCAGTGTAATTAGCTTTCATTCATACCCACTGGGACTATGGGCTGGATTTGTCACGTAGGAAATCCTATGTATTTTCTTCGGCTATATTTTTTTATGATGATCAGGGGAAATGTAAAGAAAACTTAAGAATCTGGAAGCATTAATGAAATAAATAGGCTATATTTAAGGCCTGAAAACACACATGTAACCCAAGTTCTGCTGGTCTGATCTGGCTGTTAACATTATGGGGGTGTTGAGTATTCCAAAGAACAGTCCAAGCTGGGATACTGGTGGCAGATCATAAGCATCTTCTCAAAGAATCCTCTCAGAGGGCTTAGCCTGTGCTTCAGCACTGAAATGACAAAAGGCCTTGGCACTATGATCCTCAGAGGATCCTAGTGCTATGATTTCATGGTTTCAGTCTGCACAGCACATTTCTGAAATGTACACATTACATTTTATTTGCCTGTTCATTAGTACTTGAGCATCTACTTCCTCATTCTGCTGAGACACCATCTAATTTTAATGACGTGAAACCTGTGTACACAAATGTGACTTGTACTAGACGTTTAATGCACACTCCTACATAAAACTTGTAAAGCATATAGCTGTTTGATCTTTTAACACCTTTTTTTTTGTCTCTTGGAGGTGGGAAAGCCTTGTACTCATCGTTATGTATTCATTCTACATACTGATAATGAAGTAAGTGCTTTTCTTGTCTGTATGCCCTTTAGGTGTTAATTGACCATCATTCTTTTGGTGTGTTGCTGAGGACACTACAGCCAGTCATGTTTCTGTGTCAGATCCCTTCCTTTTTCATGCTAAATCAGTTCCTCACTGGATTTGCACTCACTTAACAGCAAATATTTTCGTATGTCCTTTTCATAGTGCACTGAGGTAAAGTTGCTTTCAGAAAAAGTTTAGAGAAAATGCCATTTATACACAGATCTCTGAAGAAGTCCACTGGGTGGTCACAGATTGTGAGCATGTCAGCATGTCAACTGTTACACATACTTTGTAACCTCTGGAGATCAAGGTCAAGGTACATTAGAGAGACTGCTAAGCACGTATTTATCTTCGGACTATCTCATACCAGGCTGCATGTTGACCTTCTTCTGTAGTGTCCCTACCTCTGACAGGAGAGTCAGGGGCCCAGCTGTTAACTGCAGGGGTCTGTGAGTCCACTCTCCTACTGCAAGTTGCTTAGGCTTATGCCATGGTCCCCTCCCCTCACAAATCACTCTTTGGATCTTCATCTTCCCTTTTCTCCTACATCAGATGTTAGCAGAGTTCACCGAGAGCCCTCTTAGATCCCACTCTAGTGCTAATGTAGGTGCATTCTTTCCCTGAAACGGTATGGTCAACAGTCCCAGAAATGCTTGAATACCTGCCATGGGGAACACAGTGCTGAGAGAAACAGTGAGGCTAATTTTGAGCCTGATTCAGGAGGAAAGAAAACCTTGTATAGTGAGTGTCCTGGCTCATGAGAGATAGGTGCAGGCCTTGCTTTCCTATCAGCTTACTGCTGAATTGCCTAGTCCTTTCTCTTCCTGTTATTTGTCAGAGACCTTCAACAGTCCAGCCTTTTCAGACCTTTCCTTTGCACTTCCAGGTACAATGTGAGGATGCAAACTTTCTTCACTCTTAAAAGCAAGAATGTTGGAAATGGTGACACAGTCAACAATGAGCTGGAAGATGGTAATAAATATTATGCCTCTAGTTGTGATGACCCATCCATTCCATTACTATGCAAAGGTAAGGCTGAGCAGACAGGACGTGGAAAAAGAGTGGTTCACAGGAAACCCTTTTTATTTCTTCAATGCAGATCAAAACAGTGTTACTGTTCAATCATAAGCAGGAATTTTTATTGGGTTAACTTGACAATTCAGCAGTCAGACTGCCAGATGAAAAAAAAACCCTATCAATTTTTTTTTATTCTGAAAACAAGCTGCTTTGCACATTGGCAATTTTGCTCCCTTTTTATCTCCTGTTCAGTAATGAGCTATAATAAACACTGTGAAAGAAATACTTTATTTTTTGTTTGTTTTTTTGCCAGGAAGAAGGCAATTTTCACTTCAAAAATTAGTTTGTAACTTGAAGCTGAGACTTTAGGTGTTGAAGGACAGGACATGGGCAGATCAGTGGGCAAGAGGGATTATGTGTTGAGTTCAGATCCTCAGAAGACTGGCTTTCACATGCCAAAATAACACTGCACATGTTGCCAAGCACATATTTTAAATTGAGAAATGCAGGTTCTTTGCTGTCTGTTTCTTTGTCATAAAGGGGAAGAAGATGATACCCAGCTTCTGGTACTGAAGGTAAGAAAACATACCTGGTGTTCTGGGCTTTTTTGTAAGCCTGTTTTGACCGTGATATTATCCCTCTTCTCTTCCATTTCCTCGGCAAAGAGCATTCTTACCTTCAAAGTACAAACCATATAATTTAGCAAGCTCTTGGGCTACTCCTAATGAATGAAGTCTTCCTGCTTTGTTCTTTGCAAACATCTCGTATTCTGGGAGACTGAGCTGAGCTGCATGTAGGTGGCATTTGGAAAGATCCTCATGTAATAAAGGTACAAATCGTGGCAAAGAGGAATTTAGAACAGACTTGGAGAATCCCACTCTTTTCTGCTTTTAATGTTTAGACTGGGGTCTCTTCAAGGTAGATACTTTCACTTACTACATGTTTATGCAATGACAACACACTGATACTCTAGTCTCAGATATAATGTCTAGACAGTAGTTTAAGAGAGATTTAAAATTACTTTTTATAGGGCATTGTAGCATGAGTAAATGAAGATGTCTTAGTAATACTAAGATCTCACTTTGCAATGAATTTTTGTGAGCACTGACCATGATATACATCAGTGATTTGAATATGGAGATATGTACATACAAGGTTCAGAGGATACCTCCTAGGACAGTTGCTACTTCCGTATTCAAGTGAGAACACAGGAAAAGGGTAATCCAGTGAGAGAACAGATATTACTGGGTTTTACTTCTGAGGTGTTTGTTGGATTGTGATGTCGTCTCCCTGAATGCTCTCCTCTCTCGCCACTGTGTGGTAAGGGGATGATGGCACAGAGTGCTTCCCTGTCCACCTATTTCTGTTTCAGGAAATGTGAAGGTTATTTAATGCTTGTGAAGAACATGCAGAACTTTTAGGAAAAGGAGAAAGAAACCTAATAAAAACCTGGACTCAGGAGAATGTTGTCGCCACTGGCAGCTGTCTACAGCATATTTCTTCTCTAATTTCCCTTAAAGATGCACTGAGACTGCAGTTTCAGTCAGATTCCCTTTGCCTTCTCCAGTACCCACTACACAAATCCATGCTGCATCGGAAGGACCATTGTTCAAGGTGTGAGAGTGTAGACATCGTAGGCAAACATACCTGGGATGAGAAAGGACACAAAGAAGAGATTAAGCAGGAGACAGAATTTGGAGTGAGCTGTCGAGAGGAGGAGTATGGCAGTGTTAGCTTATATGCTTTGTAGGTGGGTGCTTTCTATGTGTCAAGGCTGTCGTAGAAAGCCATCACATGGCTGCTTGTTGCATCTCCCTCCTGTTGAGTCAAAATGTGCCATGACCTCAGTGACTCAAGTGTTAGTTGACACTTGGCAGGCTTTATAAGCTGAGTTGAGCCTTCCCTAGCATCACTTTCCAGAAACAGGAGTGCACCTGCTTGTAGCAGCAAGAGAACTAGTGCTGGCCTCGGCCCTGCCTCCAACCAGTGGTTGCTTGCTAAAGTTTCAGGATCCACCAAAAAAACCCCACTCTTGGCTTCACCACGGTGTAGGTCTAACTGATTTTCCTCAGTCTGATTAATTCCAAAAAAAGAACAGTTGCTTTGGAGGGGGAACTTTCTTCCTACCAAGGATGGCTATTCTGTTGCTCAAGGTGCAGATAAAACAGGGATTCACATGCTGTGCAGCTCTTTTAAGGTTGTAAATTTTATTACTTTCAAGAGCTTCCAATGATACAATGAAAAAAATTCCGTTATTTGCGTTTCAGAGAGGAAAAAGGAGACTTTATCACGGTAAGGTAAATCCAGTTTCAAGGGCACATTCTACACACAGAGGTAAAGGCAAAATATTTGTACTTTGTGAATAATGCTTCTATTTTGAAAGTACAGATGTGTGGCTCATGGACCTTGGCTTTTATTATGCTGGCCCAAATTTCCACCAGGTGGCATGGTTTGATTCCTGCCTAAAACCAGAAACTCCAAAAAAGTGGGCTTCTGTGGGCCTGATCCAGGAATCATCTGAAGTCAGCAAGAAGCTTTCTGTTGATTTTGACAGGGGTATTGGTGATGATGCTTGGTGCTGAGCAGGAAGTTTAGGTGGGTTGTTAAAGGGAAAAGCCATTTGCAGAAGATGTTTTTCTAAGGAATATCACAAAGGAAAAGTGAAAAAGGCTTTTCTCTGTATCACATTTGTGAAAAGCATTTTTGTGACTTTTAAGTGGAGCCTGTTTGTACTATGTGGGACTAAGGTATGCATGTTTATGGGCAGAGGGAGTGCGGCTGAAGAGCTGTTAAAAATATGAGCAATGTGCTGCAGTAAGTCAAAACAGCTGTAGTTATATATGTATTTAGAGTGATGTATTCTACATCAGTGCTGGGTCTTTTATCATAGTATTTGATCAAAGATAAGTATGTTTGCTTACTCTCTCCTTAGTGCTCTAAGAAACAGTTGCAGAGTAACTGCAGTGCTTCAGTGTTTTTCATGACACTAAGAAGCACTTTGGAGACTTCACTGGAGAAACTCGCTTGAGAGCAGTTAATACGAGACTGTTAAAAAGATATCTGGCCTTTTTTGCCTTACCAGGATTGCTCTGTCAGACGTTTTCTGTGTCTAACTAAAGCAAACATTAAGCTACTGTGGCTGAGTCCTTTTTGGTGAGGATTGGTTCCTCTGGCTATATATTCCTTCAGAGAAAAGCTACTACACTCTAACTGTGAGAGTCCTTGGAATGGTTGTGCTCCTTATTTGCATCATCAGCTGCAGTACTCAGCAAGTTTGATTTGTTTTAAATGTTAGGGTGTGGGGAGGGTAATTGCAAAAATACTACTAGTTCTATTCTCCATTAGAGGTATTAAACTGCAAGACAAGACTACAGAGGGGATTCTTTGAGTGGGGCCTATTTCTTTGAGAACCCGAAGATCTCTTTATGACAACTGAGGTGACCCAAATGTACTCATTGAAAACTCATTTTAGAGAAACAAATCAAGACACTTAAATTCTACAGGGTAAAGGATAGTTGTTTACTGGTCATTTACAGGTTTCCTGGATTTTTCTTGTTGAATGATAATGGAAGTATATATTTATTCAACTTCGAATATGTTAGAAGATTCTTGAGAAAAGCAAAGCCTTGATTGTGTGATGTGATTTGCATGCATGCATGGATCCAGTCTTCTGCCTGAAAAACAAAAACATTTCAACATTGTAACAATGCCAAAAAATAACAATATAGATACTGTGTGTTTAGAACAGGTCCATTTTAATTCCTTTGTTTGAGTTTCTTAGATTTCCTTTGCTTCCTGGCTGGGACCATGCACTAATAATTATCTTTCACTTCTACCTCCTAAATTCTCTTCCTCTTCTTACTGTAAGTAACTTAATGTGAAAGGGGAGTGGGAGGGTGAAGCCAAGCTAAGCAAAACACAAAACAAGCAGCGAGAATTTTTTTTTTTCCTGCACATACTATTACATGTAATAATATTTATTACAGTCATATCTGTATTTCCTGCCCTGCTTTCTAACACCACATGGGTATGTCTCCTGTCTGCTGAGCCTTGCTCTGCTGGCTATGTATAGTCTGGAGCATTTGTGGGAGTATTGGTTTGTTGTTGAGCTGTTGAAAGTCCTTGCCTGTACTAACATTGATTGCCATGCAATTTTGTCTCCATTTGTGTTCTTAACACAGTAGAACAAAACTCTTAACCTTGGTGCAAGTTTCTTTACGTTAACAAAGGCTTACTTATACATTTGTTCTTGACAGTTGTTTCTCATTATTTGAAATTTTGTCATGTTAGAGATCTTATGATTATTCTGTGAAGGTAAAGTGAAGATTTTCAGAAGGAGTGAGTGCAACATTAGGGACTTCTGAAAGTGCAGCACCTTGATCCAGTGGGACAGCTTTAGAGGTGTCAGGAATGCTGTCTGCACTGCCACAGTGGAAGTGCTTTCTGAGAAAGCTTACAAGTGGCTGGGTAAAAACTGAAAGTGGGTTGGTGGCTACCTTAGCAGTGTGAAATCCCTTTTCAGCATATAAGCGCACAACAGATGAGTAGATTTGCCAAATTGCAGAAATATTACAGGAAAGTCACTCAAATTCAAGCATTAGGATTAGTATTACCCCCACTTGAGCCTGAAAAGAGTGACTCTGGGTGATAGGATGCATGGTAAGATTAATTCCACAACTAACTGTCCATTGTGATCCTTAGTGAAAGGGGTGAAGCAGCGTGGCAGAAGCAGTGTTGTGATGGTGGATGAGGTCATCTGCGCCAATCCCCCCAAATACCGGTTCCCTGAAGCTGGATTACGTGTTATGGTTACAAATAAGTTTGGCCCACGCACCAGAATGAGGATGGCAAGCCGACTCATCATTAACGAGGTAGGAACATTAAGAAGACAATAAATGACTGTGAAGCAGAGGGACTGCCAAAGAGCCGTGCTCGTAGTGATTCGGGAATTCAGGTTCTTCTGTGTTCTGGGGATGGGCTAAAGCTATGTCTTTCTCTATTTCTTAATGGGAGTGCCATCACCAAGGAGGGACTCCCTTATCTCTCAAGGGGTGTGTGTATATGTGTGCACATATTTGGATTTTATCTACAGCAGAATTGTTTTTGACCATTACACAATTGATCCAGCTAAGAAAGAACAGTGAACAGGGTAACCAGAAAAAAATCTATAAGAATTGCTCTTATACTGGCAGCAAATCAGAATCACATCAGATATTTGCCTACCTCTTTAGTGTTCAGTGTAGTTCTCAGCCCAAAACGGAAATGGACCAACATGTTTTCATGAAGGGACTTTGCCTTGGACAGTTCCAGTTAACTCTTATTTGATATATTGTCGCCAGTATATATTTCATGCTTGTTTTATACCCTGCAGATGAAGTGACAGAACTGGCCAAGTGATGCTGTTCTGAGATTGTGTGAATTACCTGGGGAGAAGTCTTTGGCCTTGGTTTCTATGACGGCAGGATTTTATACTTTGTTCCCCACAATGTCAAATACGAATTTTTTAATCTGGCAAATAAATTCATTTCAGTAGCTGAGGAACTACAAACTTTCATGAGTTCCTGGAATTTGAACATTGTAGCAGAGTTTGTGTGTCTATACAGCATTGTGAATACCCCAGTGGAAGCAAGCAGCACTAATATATTTGCAGCAAAAGTCCAATTTAACAGCAAAACACTGAAATGTTTTTTAGGAAGTCAGCTTGGTGGCACTCAGTCAGGAGCAGAAGATCAGATAGGACACACAGCAGCAGTTGACTGTAGAAGTTCTGCTGTGAAGACAATTCAATGGTCATAAAAAATTTCTTTTGTAATGGATACGTGCACAGAGACCTGGTACTTGCTAGTTCAACATCTACAAACTACATTCTCTAACTCAGAGCATTTTGGATCTATGTTCTTGTGTATTCTCACTCCTGAAGTTTTGTCAAGTATTCGGGTGTGAGTTTTCTCTATTTTTAATTACAGCATGTCACTGTTAGTTTCAGTAACTTTTTGCATGTTGTGCAGTTACTTTGTTTTTCAAGGCATTTCAGAGAACTTTTTAGGAAGTTGCAATAATTCGTCATGAAAAAGAGAACACTTATTGACCCTGCATTATTCTTATCTAACAGATAAAAACATTTCTTTTTTTATAAAAGTGGGAAATTACTGTTACTTCTCACATTCTCTAGTATATTAATGAGTTTATATACTCATATATAAAAATATATATATAAAAGTACTCATTATATATAAAAACTACCCGTTTCCTTGTTGTACTATGTATTGAAACTGTAGCAGTCTTACAGATATTTGCAGGGGCAGTTACAAGCTTCATGAAAGTATATACTTGGACAAGGGCAACAGGGGTTAATGTTGCTTTTGAATTTATAAGTAGGACCTTTACCTCAAGGAATGGGGATGAGAAGGAGGGAGAAGAGCTGGACCTGAGCAGGAGAGACCTTGGTAATGAGTTGTTCACAAGCCAACTGTAATAGTGCAGAAATGTCTTGAGTGTTACTACTAGGTTATGGTGCCATGGTTGGTTTGAGTGGTAGCTGCTGAGTGAGAAGAATCACGCTCATTAAAATGTGGTGTGAAAGGACAGATATGACAGCTGGTAATTTTGAGGTTGTTGGTCAACAACTGGCATGATGAAGACAGGTAGGCCACAGACAGATTTTTTTTTTCTTGCTTACTGGAAGGAAGGCTTTGTGGAGAAACATCACGGCTCATGTGACTTGGGCTGGACAGACGGCAAACCCCAGATTTAACAAAGTCAGTATTGTCCAAACTATGGCAATTTTGTCTTCTACTCTGCAGCATCAGCGGTTAATCCAATCTCAAGCAAAATGCTCAGGCAAACCACTTGAGAATGGGAGACATGAAAATATTGAAAATGGCAACATCCCTGTGGAGAACCAAGGAGAAGAGAGTGAACAGGACAGTCTATCTCCCTTTTCATTGCCAGGTAAGGCTTGCTTTCCAGGTGTTTATAGTAAGGAAACAGAAGATAATTAAAATACCGAACACTGGGTTTTAAGAAAAGGCAACATAGGTGGGGAGACAGGAGGAAGGGCATTGATTTGATTGTCTGAAGGCTGGATTTCATGATAGTAAAACTTGG
>NW_008607614.1:0-128790 GCF_000691845.1 Merops nubicus | reverse complement strand
TAGCAACTGAAAAACAAAGGTGGAGGGGGGGGGGGGGGGGTACACGGATAAAAGCAAATCTCAGGAAAGTGTTTTCCAGCCATCATGCATGGTAACGGTAGAAGTGCTGGTTTGCCAGAGGCAAAGGTAAGGCAGGTTTAAATTACAAAACACGTCAAATCAGTCTGATGAGCACTGCACTGCTAGTAATTTTGAAGTCAATAGTTATTAATGGCCTGCTTGGAGATTGCTAGGCTAGAGACAGCTAGGTGTATAAAGATATAATAACTTGATTTAGTGACTGTATGGGAGGCTTCTTGGATGAAGAGAAAGAAAGGTTTATGGGGAGAAAAAGTAGTTAATATCTTTGACAGTCTCTTAGAATAGCAGTGAGCAATAATCACCTTTTGAAATTTTTTTGAAGCTCTGGTGTAAAGAGCTATATATAACCCGTGTTACTATGTTGTTGCCCTTAGGACATTGCAGGTTGACTCTATCCCAGATGCTTTGAAAATTAGACAGCAGAGACTAGATCACGCCTCACAGGCATGTAGTCAGTAATCATCTGTCTCACAGTTACTATTTCACACAAGTATTACTTGCCATAAACGAATATCACATGCAATGAAAAAGAAGGGAGAATTTTCCCTGTTGTATATGATTGGAATTTCTAAGAGATACCGTTGCTTCTGTTGCTATCATTTTAGAAGAGATGTTTGTGACTGGACAAACATTGAAGCACACTATGCAAAGACTGGATGTGTTACCGTACTGTGTGCTCTTACAGGAGCTTCTCGCAGTCAGCAGTTAGGGGCTTTCTTAGGGGGTGAAGAACAATGACAAACTGATTCTCTGAAAATTGGCCCATTGGATGGGCTCCTGATAATCAGTGAGACAATGGAAACTGCTTTTGTTTTATGGTGAAATAAGTGGATCCAAGTCAGCAATATGCTTGTGCACATGAACATGTTGTTAATAATAATGATAACAATAATAGCAACAGTAATAAACAACTTCTAAGAAACCTAAAAAATGTCTCCCAAAACCATCTTAAAAATGCAGGCTTCAATGCACGTGTTGGCAAAGAAAGATGTTTTTTCAACCGAGTTGTTTTTAACTAGTTTAGTGATTTGATTTTTAATTAAGTCAGTGCAATTGTGCAGTTCTTCTTACATTCCAGGGCAATGCAGAAATTTTAGCATGTGACAAACTTTACCTGGAGACCGTATTTGGATTTGTTCAAGTCTTGGACAGCTTCTTTATGAATAAAAAAAAGATTTTTGAAACAGAGCTCCCTGAGTGTGTAACATTGACAACAGAGAAAATGCATTGAACTAAGGAGGAAGTTGTTAGTTTTTTAGATGCAGTTTTTCTGATTCTTTTTTTAAGAAAGTCTTTAAAAATAATTGAGATGTAACAGGCCAAAGTGGAATCACTGGTGGTACCGTTCATACTGGAATGGAACAAAAGTTCAACATGAACTCAGAGTTGCATAGAAGTGATAAAGTCATTGTTTAAAATCCTCTTCTTTATCTTCAGGTTTTGTTACTCCTGTTGTCTGGAGATGATTATCTATGGCTTGGATTCTCATTGCTGAATGTATATATTCTGAGGGAGAATTCTTTTATTTTTGCTTTTAGAAGTGCCACATTAATAACTTTGGAGAAAATTTAAAGAACCAGAATCATACTTGGTTGCTAAGTACTGTGACACGATCAGTAGCCTAAAAAAATCCTGACATTTAAAACTTGATATAGGGAAAAGGTAGTTTGCAGACAGTTTCCCAGAATCCCCTCTGTTCTTCTTTTGATATTTTCAGGCAAGAATAGGGCACATATATTTTCTGAAGATCAGAAGTGTGTGTATTCTTTCAGTACTATAAAGACCTCTATGAAGAACAGGCTTTTCACTTTCCAGTGAGACTTTCCAAGTCAGATGCTTGCAGTGTGCCAAGTAGAAAATTCACTCCAGTATTTTAAGAGCTGCACAGAAATGACTATGAATTGTCCCAAACACTTTTTTTCTACTGTTCTGTAGTCACCTTTTTTTAGCCTAGTTTGGAGTTTGACTTTCTTCCTTCAGATTGCATATTCTAGATCCTTTTGCAAGAACAGGTTTTCTGAAGCAGAAATAAATGTAAGTGAAGATTAAAGAGGTACATCATTTGAGTGATTCTCAGTAATCATTTACCATTGTTTGTGCTCTTTTATCCTCTGTCTATGGTAGTGCTCAGCAATAAATCTAGAGCTTTAGTACACAGAAATACAATGAACAAAGCAAACCCCATGTACCTCACCTGAACGCTCAGGATGCCACAGCTCTTTGTTATATCCCCTGTGGAGCTGTATGTTGTCAAGGTTGGGCTAGAGACAGAAGAGTGCTCTGTAGAAACTTCTGTCGTTTTTGTCTCTGCAGACCCTGATGCAGAGAGTTCTTTAGCTTCTCTGCAATGCCCTTATCCTCTTTCTGTGCTCCTTTATATTTTGATCCATAGTGGACGCAGCAGACTTCCTGGTCCTCAGGTATTTCAAGTAAGACTTCCTGTGAATTTTGATTCCTCAGGCTCTCTTTCTGGCCAGCTTTATGGTGCTCTTGCCAAAGTTTGGAAACATGACTTAGGTGACTGAGTTAAGAAGAAAGCTAGTTTCCATAGCTTTTTTGATGTTGCAAGAAAAGCTCTTCCAAGTAGGTAGTAGTTCAGAGCAGGACCTAACTGTAACATTCTGAAATGCTTTTTTTGGAAGAGCTTCCTCTTGGCACTGCCTATTTAATGGTACATCTACCCTAGAATTTTGTTTGAGAACATGAGTGTCCTTTGGAGGAATATCTCACTTTTGTTCTCTCATACTGCACTTCGATTTGCATCGTGTTCTAAGAGGTGATGAACCAGACACCTTTTGTAGAAAACTAAACTTGAAAATGCACTCTAGAAGAGCAATGTGTGTGCTTTACCTTGTAGGAGGACACACAGGATAAATCAGAAGAGAAATGAGCAAGGTTTTAATCTGGTAACTGATCACTTCATTCTGACAGAGCAAAGAGGAACTTGAGGAAGTCTATAAATCACAGTTCTACTCTAAAAAAAAATAAAAATAAAAATTCAATAAACTAAACTGCAAGTTTAAAACACGCCAAAATCCAAACAAGTCACACAAGAGTGTAACTGCTTGGTTACATTTTATTTTTGTTGAATATTGTCCTGTGTAAACCTATAGTAACTTAGAGTAAAGCTTGTTTCCAAATACTGGAAAAAATTCTTTTTTTCCCAACCAGTTCCTATGTACCAAAAATATATCTTTAAGAAAAAATTATTGGCATAAATCCAAATATGCAAAGTGTAGTAAAGACACAGGCTGAAAATAGAAATTTGAACTGTTTTGGATAGATCTCATGGTCTGGAATTTGGAACTTGTATTCTGGAAAATGAGGCTTCTGAGAAAAGTGTCAGTAGTTTGGGAAATAGTTTGTTCTGGATGAGGATGAGAAGTAAAACCATGGTATTTTCCACAGGAAAAAAAAAAGTTTCCAAAGCTCTGTTGCAGGAGAATTGCAATAACAATACTTTAATATGTCAGCTGCCCACTTGGAAGGCTGACAAAGGTTGAGCCTGCTTGGATACCCTTTTATGTCCTACACAGCCTGCCTCTAGGGTGGTAACACAGTCTCTTGCCTCCACAGTTTCTACAGAAAGCTGCAGAGGTGAAATCAATAACGACTTTCCAAGAAGGTAGAGAGGCAGCGGCTGTGTTAGTTTTCCTAACAGCAAACTGAAAACAATTTTATTAGAAATCTTGCAACAAAGGCATTCTTCAGTGGAAAATAATTCTGATTGGAAATTCACAATGGATCTAGTTTGTTATTTCTATTTCAGATGTTTCTATGTTGAGTGCCATACTTGGGACAAAAAAAAAAAAATTTCTCTGTTGTGTTTTGGATACTGCACACACTTAGAAATTAATTAGGCTTTCAGATTGACTGATTTCCATATATTAAAGTTTTTCAATCAATCTCAGCTTTGAGGAACAGCAGCACTGCCTAGCAGAAATTTACTTCCTCACTGGGTTATTACACAGCTCCCATTGTGGAGGTGTGTATGTTACTGTTACACATTTTTCAGGTCATGATTTGAATGAATATTGGTAATGATATGTGGATGTAAATATGTTTTGGTAAATATAAAGTTGAATTAGGACCAAGGGGATGGGTGATCTTAAAATCGCTTTTCACAGGAGAAAAAAAAAAAAAACCAAAACAGTTGATGGGTTGTTTTGGGTTTTTTTCCCCAGATGAAAACTGGTAGAGAGATGTAAAAAGGTAAAAAAGGAATTTAAATATTAGAAAGGGGAACACAAAAAAAAAATAGGAGCAGTAATCTTCCTAGGCCAGCCTGGACACGTCTTATTTTTCTTCTAAGTTTTCTACTGTCAAAACCAAAAAACCCTAGAAAAAATAGAAAGCAGTAGTAAACCCCAGTAAGTCTTTCTCATTTTGCAGATAGACTTAAATCAGAGAAAACCTTTCTCATTTTTCAGGTTACCTTAAATTAGAGATTTATATGAATTCATGGCAATACAGTTATGGAACTCCAATGTGCCATTTAGAGTCATGATTTTCAGGGATGTTATAATAATAATTTTTAGATCAGTCAGCTAGCTACTAATTGCATTGTGTAAAGAGATGCACTTTCCCATGTGAAGATGTAGGCATGTTCTGAAGTAGCTAATGTGTGGAGCTGTGGTCTATGCTTGATTGTCACGCTTTTAAAGGGAAGATCATGTGGAAAGGCTATCAAATGTAGCTGACTACAGTAGCATAAGTCTCATTCTTCACAGTGTAAACTCCAGTTTGTCTAAACTCAAAAGAAGATGTTTTCTTTTATTGACTAGGACGTGTAGGCTGCCTGCACTCTATGCCTTTGGAAGTTGTGTTTCGGACTGGCTCTAGCTTGGTCCCATGGACTAAACAGCCATTATTACTTGGAGCACTTTTAAGTTTGTGCCGCTGGGGCAGCCTTATACCAAGGGAATCTCATGGGTGTAATGCAAGACTGTTCTCTTGCAAAATAAAATACAGTAAATTGCAAACCAAAATGCAGTAAACGTGGAGAATCAGGAGATTTACTTCAAAGCTACGCTCCTGATCTGAATGAAAACGCAAATGTAGTTTCATGATTTTGTACTGTGCTCCTTTCAACTCAGTATGAAATGTTGAAAGTAGACAGTATTTTTCCTGTAAAAGGCACTTTCTTTAGTGTATTAAGGAAATACTCATTTCCTCTCAGTGCTACGACATTTGTTTTTGGCTTTGTTTACCAGGACACTATCTGTAGGTGAAAGTAATTATTGTAAGCATTACATCTGGAAAGAAGACAAGCCCAGAAATGTATTGAAAAGTAGCAAAGGGCTCTTTGTTGTAGGGCTGCCACTTCATTTTCAGAAACATTGTCATCACACTCTTCTGTAACGATACCTCTCTGAAATACTTGGCATGCTTGGCTTCCAAATATCTGGAGAAACAGAAAAATGGGTGTTTAAAGTAGGAAAAACAACTTCATGCAAAAAAACTCACCTTTCTGTTTTTACAGCAGGACAAAGTGAACAGAATATAGACCAGTGTTGCTTTCTGTAATAAAGCAATATTCTTTTGTTGTTGGGGGAGGGTGCAACAAACAAAATAGACTTTTCCTCAGCTGTGTGGGTTGCCACAGGAGCCTTCAGACCCAGGGCTCATGGGAGTGGCCAGGGCTGCTATTAAAATAAGTGAGCCTAAGGTCTTGTAATAGGACAATTAGTCTGTTTTTGCAGAATAGCTATGTATTGAATAATAGCTTTAATGAGGATGATAATTTTCTTCCTTTCAGATGTAGTAGGGAGCTAAGCAACAATCATAAAACCATGTCATGAACTAAAAGCATACCCTAGTTTAACAAATTTACCACTAAATAATTTTAATGATTGTTTTGAAGTGGGTGGTAAAAAAAAAATTACAAAGCAGCACAAGAAGTGATTTCAAACAAACTAAAAGAAGAAAATTTACCTTTTCAATCTGTATACAGCTTGTGCATTCATCTAAGCCACGTGAAATGAAGTAATCTGTTTCCTGTGGAAATAAAGTCACACTTTACTTGGGTTACTGCTAAACTTACTGTATTCTTACATAACTACCATGTTACAGCATAAAAGTAGACTTCTTTAGCACTGGGTGCCACGTAAGTTCCATGGTCCAGCATAACAGGAGCTGAAAATGGCCTGAGGCAGAACCAAGGCCACATACACTTAAGGCTTTATATGAAAGTTTATAAGAACTAGCAAACCCTGACACAAAAGAGAAGCCCGTGTGAAGTGTGTCAGGTAGGCTGCTTTGGCCATGGTGGTTTAGGACTATTTCCAATTCTTGTTGCTGCCTGTAAATGGCCAGCTTCTCTGTTAACCCAGAAAAAATCAGAATTACACGGAGGTGTTGTTCCCTGAAGTTTCAAGCCCAGCTGCTGTGTAATGGATGCAAATGTTGCTTCCACAAACCCCATAGCTGTAAAAAACAGTTCTGATATATTATATTGTGTGGATAAAACATCACCACTAAGAGAGCCAGGGATTTTAATCTGGTGCACATCCATTCAAGCTGAGGCAAGATAAGGGAAAGGCAAGTCCTCCTTCACTAACATTTTGATTTACCTGGAACTAAATTAGACTCAGAAGTAGCCTTATAAATTATATTAAAAGTGAACTTTTAAATGCTTCGTGTTTAATTTCATGGCGTCTGGTGCATATGGGTCCAGAGGACAGATTTCAGTTTAATTCACATCACTGACAAAAAGTCCCATGAAACAAATCCTAAATGTCAGTATCTCGGCTGAAACAAAATTCCTGGTGAAACTGATAGGAACTTTCACTAGATTAGTACTTGTCCTTTATAATTTAGCTAAATAACTTCACAGGAAGATGTATCTGATAATTTTTTTTAATTGATCAGCCATTTTATTCAAATAGGCATATTTTATTAGATCTCATGTATATCATTACCAGTTAATGATGGAAGTCCTTACTAGCATAATTTTAAAACAGCGTAATGAAAACCCAAACAAAAACCACCATGCTGTTGGCTCTGATGTGCTAGTTTAGCCTGATAAACAAATCTGTTATCCTACTTGCAGGATTCCTGATGAAATACATAAATAGGAATGCTTCATTTATTTATGACCAAATTATAAAGTAATTGTCTTCTATGTATTGAGATTTATGTGCGCATTTACCATACTTCTCATTTTTAAAAGATGGGAAGGTGTTCTTGTCTTCAGTAATGACAGTTCTATGGTATTTCTCACCAGTTGATTTTTGGAGAGGTGTATGAGGGAAGTCAGTATCTTCAGTTTCCTTTTATAGACGGTAAGAGACCATCTCGAGGTGTTGCTATGTGGAGTTGAAGAGAGTTATCAAGTCTAGATCTCCTAAGTACCATTTTGAAGTTCTATGCAAGTGACCACAGTGAGGCACGTGAAACAAGTTTGTCTTGTCATTGGTGGTGTCTGTGCTTCTGTTCTCTGTGAAAGTTTTTTCTGTTGCTGCACAGAAGGTAGAAGTTATTTTCTATGCAAGGATTTCTGTTTTCCTTTTTAAAAAGTGAGGGGGATGGGTGTTTTTTGGTTGATTGGTGGTGGTTTTTTTTAATTTTGGGTTAATAGAAATACAGACATTTGAAAGTGCGACAAACCCGACTGTTAATTTTGGTTTCAGAATCAACCATACATTTAAATTATTGTAATTCTTTCATGGATTTACATAGACCTTGGCAGGGTAAATGATAAGATTCTGGATGTGCATGCAGACGTTGGCTGAGGGTGACAAGACTGAATATAGATGAAAGGTACACTGGGAAATAAACCACGTGCACAGTTGTTAACATCCTTCTGAGATCATCTGCTATGTTCAAAGAGGTATAACTGGTCCTTGGATTGTGATGAGAAAGCTAAACTGGTTCTTTCCTTGCTTTGTCCTGCAGATGGAAAAATGAACAAAATTAAATGGATTTTGACATGGCCATTGATATTCATGCTCTTTTGCACCATTCCAAACTGCAGCAAACCACGCTGGGAGAGTTTTTTTATGGTGACATTTGTCTTATCCACTCTGTGGATTGCCTTGTTCTCTTACTTCATGGTGTGGATGGTAAGTGCATGTGGCAGGGCTTCCCATACTGAGTGAAATATGCATCTTAAAATAGTTAATAGATCTTCTGTGTATTTGTTTAAGAAAGGCATGTCACTGTAGTGCAGTTCCTTCAGCTTGTACTCTAATTACTAGATTTCGAGCTTTCTCCTGGTCTTTCTGCACAAATAATTGGGCCATTACTGTATAGGACCCAATACAGTACAGGAATGTGCCAACTTGATTTTCAAGACAATGTGGACAACCACATGCTACTAGCAACAGAGTTGAAATGAAAATGTTTAACTCCCACATCAGAGATACCTTTAAAAATTTGGTTGCAGTTTCTGACACTGCAACATACATAAAAGGCACATGGCAAAATCTGAAAGCTCAGAAGTGGTGTGAAACACCTTGAGTAGGTTGGGATAGTGCAAGAAAATCCATCTTGGGAGTATTGCGATGGCTGATAACGTTTCCATTTTCCCCAGATCTGTGAGAAACAGTGTATCAAGTGTAGATTTCTATATTGCTGGCAGTTCAGTAGCATACTTCCTTGAAGATTTGAATAAGTTCCTATTTTTTCTTTCTTACCTTCCTCCAATTTATCAGATTTACATTGTCAGTCAGAAGAGACATGTTTTCCTTTTGCTCAAACAGTTTATGTGATAGGAAAATAAGCCATACTTTTGAAGTCTAGAAGGTTACCTTTTTCTACGCTAAAAGATGGAAAACTGAAAAAGTTGTATATACCTATAACTGGTAGACTGGTAGCATGTGCTGCTGAACAATTCATATGCCTGTATTCCCTTTTAAAGGAAAATACAGTGAAGAAACCTTCAGCTGGTTTCCTATTGGAATATATATAGTAATATATATTATATATATTCTTCTAGTCCTGCACATGAAATAATTTTTATTAATGAGCTTCTTACCTGCAAAATCTTTTTTGGGTG
Organism: Merops nubicus; assembly: GCF_000691845.1. Classification (NCBI taxonomy): domain Eukaryota; kingdom Metazoa; phylum Chordata; class Aves; order Coraciiformes; family Meropidae; genus Merops; species Merops nubicus. Next base: position 119,711 of record NW_008607614.1, on the reverse strand, counting down.
GAGAACATCTCTACCTTCCTCAAATGTGTCAGGCATTTGCAAACTGCTTTATATTTGTTTCATCTCATGGAAGATTGTGTTTCCTATATACTTTTTGCAATTTCCTGTATAAGTTTAGCATTGTAAAGTAATGCTCTTTTCTCTTAACGTAGACTGTGTTGAAGAAATTCATATGCCAGCCACTTGTTCTACGTGGCATGATGGTGCCAAAGCCTCACATTCATTTCATGCTCTATGTCCTTTGCAAGGCCATGCTCTGTACCTTAGTTCCGTTTCTAGATACCCCCTTTCACAAAGCGAGACGTGCTCATGAAGGCCACAACACAGCTTATTTTAAGAGGCAGCCAGACTTAATACCCTGCTACCACTGGCAGCAGGAGAATCATGCCCACTCCTATTTCTGAGTCACAGCTTGCCCCTGAGGATAAGGTTTGTGAGGTGTTCCTAAAATACACCTTTTCTTTGGTGGAGGGTCCAGTTTTCCTCATGTAAGAGACTGGTGAACTATTTCAAGAAAACAGCACAGAGCCTGAAAGACATTCACCCTTAGCAGTCTCAGCAGGGAAGCAGCTGCCTGTCCCTGATTCAGTCTTCTCACTCTCACAAGGGTATTTCCTTTTCAGCTGCTTGTTCAGCATTTTTTCTTGACGCTTTCTCAGCCTACTTGGATGTTCCAGCTAAACTCAGTTCCATGTCCTTTCCAAGAGATCTGTTACAAACTCCAGCCATTCCCCTCCCATGCTTTTAAAGCTGCATCTGGACTCTCAGGGGACGATATAACCAGCCTTGCTCGCTTTGGCATTATATCAGAAGTCATGCAAGAAATTAGTTCCTTCTTCATGTGTTGGGATAAAATAAGTTATTTATATCTCTGCCCCTATATCATAATATAAATTGGTTACAGTTCTTTTGAGAATAGAACAATTGAGAATCCTATTGTTTTGGGGAAATAAATTAACCCTCCCCCCCAGCTTGGAAAATGCCTGTGCTTCTCCTTAAAAGAGCAGTCCATCCTGTTAGAAGTACAGAAAATGGAACTCTTTGTTTGCCCATAAAATGTTGAATAGTATGACTCAAACTACTTTTCCTTTTCACAAGGTTGGGTTTATGCTTGTTATTCCACAATTATTTTATTTGCAGAAATGGATAAGTATCCTGAGCCTAACTCTATTAGGGTCCACACCAGAAATCAAAGTTAAGAGTATGCCACAACTGTATTGGAATAAGACTTTGCAAATATGTTAGGTTAATCTATTTTCCTGTTCCCTGTTCAGGTGACTGTGATTGGATACACCCTTGGGATACCAGATGTGATCATGGGCATTACTTTCCTAGCTGCTGGAACAAGTGTCCCAGACTGCATGGCCAGCTTAATAGTAGCAAGACAAGGTACTGTGTCTGCTGGAGCATAACTGCAATCTTACATACATGCTCTGATTTGCTTTCCCCATATACACATATTCTCAATGCAATTTTATTATTTTTATTTTCACTGTTTCAGGGCATCATTAGAAGCCAAAACACTTCACCTAATTATTGTGAACCAAAAAAATACTTCCTGTTCTGTTATCTTTTGTTTATTGGGACTGGCAACACCCTAGCATTTTAGAAGGTTATTCAACACTCAGATATCTCATGAGCGGTGTGTATCAGTCAGGGTAAAAAGATAAAAGTACTAGACAAAACTAGAACATCAGCTATTGAAAACTACATTGAAGAATATATGCTGACCAGCACTTATCGAAATAAAAATTACACTGACTTCTAGAAGACTTCTTGAACCCAGGGAAGTGAAGTGGTTTAAGAGGATCTGGCAGAAGTGATGTTTCTCCGGGCATATTTCTCAACCAAATGCAGACTTCTCTCCCATTGGGACATATGAAAAGCTGCACTGGAAAGGATTTTAGATAAATGTCAGCTATGTCCTCATCAGCTTTCCAATTGAAATTGTCAAAGGCTTTCTCATGTATTTTTAAGTTTTTATTTAAGTTCTTTACATTTCCTTTTTTACTCGAGAAATATCTGTAGCCACATCCCTTGCTGTTTCTGATAAACGTCAAACCTGACAAGTGGTCTCCTGTACTGCAGTAGAATAAGTAAAGGTCCTGGTGGTATTCTTCCCTACTATTCAAATTCCCATAGTCTTTTTTTTTCCCCAGATAATGAGATCTTCAGGACACATCATTGGGCAAACAGCAAGGGTTCTGAAGTGATAAATTAAGTACTCAAAAGCCCCACTTTTGTTGTTTGACACTGGAGTGGTGGCTATTAAACGTTGTTTGATTGAAAAGAATTATATATTTAAAATACTTCATTTTCCAGGTTGTATTTGTTGACTGCAGGAAAATGTTCACAAAAAGCAGTACAAAAAATTATTTTGGAATTTTATGGATCCGCCTTCCTACTAAATTAGTTTTTCATATGTAGTATTAAAGTGAACAGACTTTTGTAAAAACAGAAGAAAAAGAGGTTACATTTTTAAATGAACAGGCTGCTGCTTTAGATTAATTCTTCTTTACTATTAGGCAAAACTGCTGTAGGAATTGCTTCCTCTGAGAGTGAAGGTAAGCACTAGCTTGGCAAAAAGCAGCCCCATTCTCTCACAGACAGTACAGGGACTTTGCACTGCTTGGATTCAAGAGAGATGTTTACTGGCAGATTGCAGACAAATAGCTAAAAAGTGGAGAGATGGACATTTATGCTCTGCATCCATATTATGGTAATCTTTCTTTTAGCAGCATCCTGCAAGAAGATACTATCCTTCTGGTATAGTAGTGTCTGTCTCCACTCTGTGTACTCTCAAAGTGTTTGTGGGACATATCCCATTAGGTCAGAGTTCCTCTTTCTTTCCACTGTTCCCTTTTTGAAAGTGTTTTGAAAGTGAATCAATAGTTAAGCCAGTGCCTAAAGGAAATAAGGAGGGACAGAGAAGAGTTCTGGCTTCCTTGCATCCATTGACACTGATGCAGAATGAGACGCCAGCCAGTGATGAGCATCAGGAGCAGATTTTGAGTAATGCCTAAGGACTTCACTACCATTCACTCTTTTTCCTTTACTGTAGCATTTTATTGTTCCTGAAGTGAAATCATTGTTGACGAAGCCCCACAGATGTGCTAAATATCCTTGACTACCATCTGGTTGGGTTCTTTTCAGGACCACTTTTCATCATTCATATGAGATAAAGGCCATGTGTCCACATACTAAATCCAGTACATAATATACAGACAGGTTCCCTATGGCTGCAGATTACCTATGACAAGATTTATTTTTTTTCTTTTTAATTGTCAATGAACTCAAATGCTGAATGGATACTACATCACCATGTGAAAAGTCTTTCCAAGACAGAGGGAAGATGTAGTTGGAGTGAGCAATTCTTGCACATTTTTTTCAGAAGTTGTACAAAAATTATGGAAATTGTCTCCCTACCTCAGATACTCTGGCCAGTCCAGCGACACTTGGATGAACACAGATCATTCCCCTTTAGTTTCCTTTAATACACAGAGTAATGGTCCTGTACTTTATTTTTACTCAAGAGTTGTTTTTTTCCCTTTACAGGCCTCGGTGACATGGCAGTGTCCAACACAATAGGGAGCAACGTCTTTGACATTCTCGTGGGCCTTGGTGTTCCATGGGGTTTGCAGACCATGGCCATTGATTATGGATCAACTGTATGTATACTTGGCAAATCTTTAATTTGTTCTGTTTGTCTTTTTTAAAAAAGTCCTAAAAGTAAAGGATGCACATAAATTATTTTAAAACAAACAAACAAAACAACCCCGCTGAGCATGTTATTGGTTGCTAAGTAAGGTATTACTTGTTTGCCAAGGAACCAGGAGTTAAGGAAGCAACCAGTTTGTTAACTGGAGTGCATTGTACTGGACAGCATAAAAATAACACCCTGGATATCTGTTCATGGTCCTGTCATTGTCTCACTACACAGCTTTGAGCACACCTGTCTGACTTCCTGTACCTTAGTATTTTCATCTGTAAGATGAGAATAAGTGTATCTTTCTCTTCTGAGGATTTTTTAACATAAAATCCATTATAAGTGCATATTTTTCTTCTTATTGTATCGTACTTATACATTGATTTTGATTCTTTAGTTTTCCTATTCTTCATTACCATAAATCTGTTATAGATTTACATGATTTAAAATGTGTAAGTCACTATTCAAAGCAGAAGGTGGACAATAAATCAGTAAATTGATTTCTGATCTGAAAAGCACCGTTATTGTATGCTGAGCATTTTAAAGGTCTCTAATTCCCACAGGTTAAGATAAACAGCAAAGGACTGGTCTACTCAGTTGCACTTTTGCTAGGATCAGTGGCACTTACTGTAAGTATTTTAATGTCTCCAAGTATTCCAGTTGTAAAATACTTATTAAGTATTTACCTGCTATAGAAGGACAAAATGGAAATACTTATTATCCCCGAAGCATTGATTCTTGTGAAGTATCCTTCTAGCAATACCATGAGCTAAGGAGCTACCATTGTTCTCATTGAGGACTGAAATCTGACATTTGGTGCAAGAGATGCTGGATATGTGTAGGTCCCACTGATTTAAGTGGCAGCATTGAAACTGTGGGATCCAGTAATACTTCTGTGCCCCAGTCTCCAGCTGCATAACCCAGGCCTGTCTCTACTTTATGTTGAGACAAGACCCAGATATGCTTCATCACCATTCACCCTAGCTCTGATTTCCAAAAACAGTCTAGACTAATCAAGTACTGTAGCCAAAACCCTTATTGAAAACTAGTCTGTGAGGACTGTGAACCTCAGGACTTGGAATAGGTATGCTGAATGTCACTCAGCGTAAGAAACTTACCTTGTAACACATGACTTGTTAAGGTGAAACAATAATTCTGTTTCAAGAGTCAATTTTACTGGTACTTAAGGTCTGATCCTGCTGACTCCCAGGGAACCCGCTGTGGGAAGAGTCAAATCCCAAAGGTATTAAATATCCCCTTGTACTAATATCTTTCACTGGTTGCCTGTGGATGCTCTGTAGAGGAGGGGATTATCACTGGAGATTTCACACTGTTGCATGACTAGGTCTTACAAAACTCCACATCATCTGCACAACTGAAGTGATAGCATCACCAGGGCTGTTCACCCTGCCACTAACTTCCTAATGTGTCTTATAGATAAACTATGGGAGCCTCTTTACTATTCTTATCTCGGGTTCTGCCATACTGCACAGTGCCTGTGAAATAACAAAGGGGTTCTGTAGACGTTTGTATCTGATGATGTTGCATGCATATTGGTAATCAGCACTTTGGAAAAAAAATGGGAGGATTATGCAAATGTGTTGCTATGCTAGCTGCTCATGCTTTTCTGAAAAGACTACTTTCATAGCTGAAGCCATATCAGCCATGTTTGAAACATCTATTATCATCTTGTTTGTTCTGCTGGATACTCGGATTCACACAGATCCTCCCAGCAAAACTTGGTGGAAAGTTTTGGGCAAAACAAATAATTCAGAAGCACTCAACACCGTTGAAAAGAAGTGCCTTTCTGAGAAGTTTGTGATAGCTTTGCTATCTGTAACTTGTAACTGCCTTTAGTTCTGGAGCTGAAAAAAACATAAAACACCTTTTCTGAAACTGCTGAAAGAATGAACATTAGGTGCTGGTGTACTATTGGGACGTAAAGGATCTGTAGGGCACCATTGGAGGGAGGGGCATTCATGTAGTCCAGTGCATTCCTTTCATTTATACTGAATTAATGAATGAGTGCTCACTGACTAGAATGCGTCCCGTGTACTGAAAGTGCACCACAGACCAAAACTGAGCACCTAGGGGCCTGTTTCTCAGTCACATGAAGAAGTTGCGAAGGGCTCTTGAAGTGGGTTCACTTAATTTCTTGTAAAAGGATCTTAGGACAACTGAGAGTCAGGCCAGAATTTGAGTTCTTAGTTTGGACTTTTACATTCCTTTTCTTGATCAAAAAAAATCATGTGTTGCCCTTTTGACCTATAAGATACTGCAAATATATTTTTATCTTCTTTCAGGAACTCTAATGAATTAGACTTTCTTCTTTAGCTTATAATGATTGTTTCCAAAAGTCTTCTTGGGAGTGTAATTAACCAAAACTTTGTTTGCTTGCAGGTGTTTGGAATCCAAGTAAATAAGTGGAAACTTAACAGGAAGTTAGGCATCTACGTGTTGTTTCTTTATGCTGTTTTCCTGTGTTTCTCTATATTGATAGAGTATAATGTCTTCACCTTTGTCAACTTCCCTATGTGCCGAGAAGAACATTAAACCAAAACACAGAAAGAGACTGAGATTCTTCTGGTTACATGTGCTGTAAATGACACGAGGCACTTCACTTTTCTACCTTCTTTTCATCAGTAATTTGAGTGTCGTTCCTGCCTCGTCAGCTAACAAGCACTTTTACCTGTGTGGAAGGATGATGTACCTTTCTTTTAACATGCTAGCTGGAGGCAACCAAAGCATTTTCCTCCTCTTCGGATATTGCTGCTGAGTCATAAAGCTGTGTGGATCTTACGCAGAACTCTAAAATGACCCATTTCTGGGACATTCTATTGCAGTTTTCATTCTCCTGTTGCAGACAATTAACCATCACCACCAAGGTTAGCAAGAAGTTGGGAGAAAAATCTTTATAGTTCTTTTGGTTTTGACATTTACTTTCCATGGAAGAATAAGAGGCAAGTTCAGAACTTTTTCTTGGCTCGGACAAAATGTCTCAACTGCAGGACTGGAAAGTCCAAGACACTGTTGAGGACATCATTTTCCTGGTCAGGTGCTCTGCTTATACAGGAACTGCACTGACAGGTTTTGATGGCAGTGTTGAATATTTATCCCTGTTTTCAATAAACACAAGCAACGTGGCAGAGAAATAAGAGGAAATGGTTGTATGTTGTATCCCTTACAATGCAAACTAAAAGTCAGAGTATCTGCATATTCAAGAAGAGAATTACATGCATAAATTCATACTTGAAAAATGTTTTACCATTAGTGAGGAGTGGTGTATGCTTAAATAGAAATTAACATTTGTGGAATATTACACCACAAGAAAAACTTTGCATTGGCCCTTGTAAGCCCATTGTGTAAATTCAGAAGAAACTAAACAAATAAAATACAACTGGGTGCTCACTAACTATCAGTTATTGTTATTAACTTAGAGTAGTACCTGAACATAATCCAGACTTTCTGACAGCAAAACCCACTCTGGTTATCATTTGATTTGATCAGTGGGGTAAAGAAGTTTATTTCATCAGTCAAGAAGCTGGTGTATTTTTCTCCATTTTTTTTTTTTTTAAGTTACTCCCAGAAGTGTAATGAAGATCAGTGTCTGACACTGAGGAGTGAAGATAAGAAACACCTAGACAAAAGCAAGTCTGTCAAGAAAATCTGGTCCTTGATTTGATTGAAAATTGCAGATTTGAAAGCATGGTATAATTCTTTTTAACACCCAGTAGAAACCAAGTTTTGATATCTTTTCTGTCAGCATAAATCTGAAGAGTAAGGAATTACTCTGGACCTAATTGACAGTAAGATCTGCTATTAAAAATAATGGGTAACGTTCCACATTGTAGCAGTCATATGATTGCAACATAACATCAGTCATAATATGCTGAGGCAGCATATTTTGAATTGCTACTAAACTTCAAAAATATTTTAAAGCTGTATGTGAATGATCACATAAAGTCTCTAAAGAAGCACAGTTAACTTTATAAATATATTTTTTAAAATTTTTTAATGTTTATAAACCAAATCTGTCAACTAACAGTTGATGCATTTTAAAATGTATTCATATTTTGCACTTAAGACTAATATTAAAAAAAAAATCCCATTGTTGTGTCAATGAGAACATACTATAAAACCTCAGCAAACAAGCACTAAATCAGAAAGTTCCGTATTTTGACGTATATGACAAATATTCTGTTTAGCCAACTCACTTGCAGAATACTGTTTACACCAGGCAATCTGTTTACAATTAAAGGTATTTTAAAATTATATTGGTTCAAATTAAGGAGTGTATTCTACTGCTGAATTTTTTTTTTAGAAATTTGATCCTCACAATGTAAACCTAAGGAAAAAAGAGCAACGTTATTTGCTTTACACTTTGTTGCGAAGGTCAGTATTGGTATCCATTTAGGGTTTGTCACTTTAAGTAGTTATGTAATTAAATAAGCCAGTCCTAAAGACAGCAACAAATACAGGGTTATTGAATTGCTTTATTGAATAGGCAAGCATGACAGTAAACACATTTTATGTCTCGGTGATGCTGATGACCCCATTTCAAGGCATTCAAGACATATTTTCTGCAGTGTAAAGCTTGGGAGATGGAGTTCATGTTCACCTTTGAATCTTCTGTTGCAGAAAGGCTGTGAAGATGCAGGATGCTGCTGCACCACTGTAGGAGCATCCCTCTCTTCCCTGCTGTCTTTCAGGAGGACAGTTTGCGATAACTTAGGAAGGAGGCTGAAAGGAGCAGAGAAGAGAGGCTGAATAAATGTCTTTTTCCTGTGGTCTGCTGTTGGGTGGGCTTGAAGAACTAGCTCTTTTGAAGGAAACGTTTGCTCTTCTGTACACAGTTCGGGCAGCTTAGATGTCTTTACGCTACAGAAGGGTAGTTCCAAACTGTAGTTTTGAATCCCTAGTGATCAGCTAAGTTGACAGTGATGAGTGCATCAATGTTTACAGTGCCAGAAGTAGCATATTGTACTGTATCTTCCTATTTCTGAGCCAGGCAACTTTAGAAGACTAGGGGCACCAGTTTGTTCTTTAGCACATATGCACAAATATGCCTGAAATTGTTTGCTAATGCCACGAATCCTTCAGCCATCATTTAGAATTATTCTGCATAAATTGAATCACCTGCTCCAGAAAACAAGACTGTTGTGTTGTAGCAAGAGACGGCGTCAGAATGCTGTAATGCTGGCCTTCAATTGCATGGCCAGTCCTGCCAGTTACAGTCCTCTGAAAGCATAAACCCACTTCAGGACAATTTATTTTGAATTCTAATGCTGCACTTCATGAAGTGGTCTCATGTGCATCATCTGCTATAAGACGGGTATGCCATGCTTATTGTTATAAATAACACTAGTAGGATTCTCCTCTGACACCACCACGTGACCAGGGATGTATTGTTTGCCAAAGAATTATTCGATGTTCTATTAGGGCCTTGATAATACATAATCGTATGAAGTAGTTTAAAGAGTCCCTATGCAGTCATTATCCATATGCTAAAATAAAGATGGCAGTTACAGACCAAGCCATGCAGATAAACTGAATGGCCCGAGACAGGTCTGAATAACAAATTCTTGTATGTCAGGTAAACCCACATCAGAATGTATCAGTAATTCAGGAGGCTATTGCCAAGTAATAGCAGACTAGTGCCTTTCATGTATATATTAAAAAAAAAAAAAAAAATAATTTGCTCTTGTGGTCAGAAACCCACTACAAATTTTGCTATTTTCCAATCAAGAAAAGGAGTGATTTGTGCTTGGCTCTCTGCGATCAGGGTAGGTGTGTATTGCAGCTGTTCAGATTGTGTCTGCAAAATTTTGTAGCCATTTTGTTGTAGTAACCGTTGCAAAAGTTAGCTGTCTACCTTTGAAATGTGTGTCACAATGTTGTGTAAGTTAATGTTCAGCTCAAGAGTGAAAAGAAAGCTGGTGGATGTGAGAGAGAAAATTGTTACTGTGAATTGGAAATTGCCAACTAACACTGAAAAGTAACACAACTCAGAAAAAGATACCCCATATCCAGCAAAGCTTAACTTTAGTAGGATTGATTCCATGCTTAAAGCTAAGCGTATATCCAAGTGCCTTGCTGGATTGTTTCCTAAGATGACAGTGGAGCATGGCTTCTGTGTTTTCTATCATATTCAGTTTTTTTCATATTTTATTTGGTTGGTAGTCTAAAGATTATTTCTTTCTCAAATTAAAAGATTTGGCCAGAATGCATGGACTTCAGCTCTGCTGATACCACTTGGGATTTCAACTCTTGTAAATAAGAACTAGTTCCTTGTCTCAGACTTCAAAACTTTGTATCTGCCCTGGTGTACAAGAAAGATCAAAACTGGATTATGGCTGGCCAAGGAGAGCTTTTGACAGCTCTTCTCTGCTGCAGTTCCACTGGAGTAGCACTGTCCTACAGAGACCCCCAGGGTACAATCCTGTCTGTAATGAGCAAGTGTGATTGTTTCCCTTGAGTTCAGCAGTGCTTGAGTCCCTAAATTTGCTGTAACAATTGTATTACAATATTAGGTGTTGCTGGAGTAAAGGCTTCAGGCTCAGGATCTACACATCTAAATCAAAAAAGCTACAGTTACGGTTATCTTAAAGACTGTTTGATGATCAAGGGCTGCTCTCTGGGCTGAAGTCTAGTCTAGAAGAAGATTTTAAGTCTTCCCAACAGGTACAGCATAGTCAACCACCTTTCTCCTGACTCAGTCACTGGCGTGCCAATTCTTATCTTTATATGCTTGCTGCAGCTGTAACAAACCTATAATTAGCTTCTGGTTTTAGATTGTATTTGTAAACATTGTGTCAACACACAAACATAGAAAAGATCTTTACTAGTCTATTACTTAGCAATTATAACAAAGATTCTATTCTGTCCTCAATTTCCTTTGTGACTGTTTTAATTACACACACTTGTTTCTATTATGTGTTTGCTCTAGTTGCACAAATCCCTCATGAGTTGTGTTGTCTTCCTTTCTTGTTTTCTTGCAATTGTAATGCCATTTACTTGCATCCTACAGTTAGATGGTTTTGTTAGAGTGCTTTAAGCTGTGTAAATACTGCCTGATGATGCATACCAAGGAAAGATCAGTCCTAATGTAATATGAAACAGACACTAAAATAACACTGATAGCCAGGTGAAACCAAAGAATCTTCCTATTTGAAGTGCATCGCATCTGAGCATAATGTTCTGTGGTTGCAAGCCTCAGATCTCTGTTGTTTGTTTTTAAGCACTCAGAAGAAAATCTGTGCACCTCATTCATTTCCTACACAATTTCCTTTCTATTTCTTTGAGTCTGAACTCCAGATTTCTCATTTTGTTTGGTGGTGAGATTGGTGTGGTGGTTACACAGGTAAATGACAGCATTTAGTTCCAGGGATTCTGTACCAATCCCTTTATTATTTCACTGAACTATTTTGGAAACTGTGCAAGCAACCAATGTTCTGCTGAAGAGAATAATGTCATTATACTGACATGTGCATTCCAGTTTCTGACCTACTGTGTAAGTGTTTAAAAACATTTTTAATAACTTGAATATACACTTTTTTTCACATTTCCCTCTGTGTGGGGTCCTGCTTTTTTTTCTCTCCCCAGAGAAAGTTGTGAAATCCCTATACATCCCTGTCATGCATGGTGAGATGCACGTAGCTCCCTCTCCATGGGCTGAGATGTGCAGTGATTGTGGCAATTTGTGTATCGCATTTTTCTGCTTGCTACCATCTGACACACAGTGCACTGTCTGAAAGAGATGAATGATTATAGGAGACTAATGCCATATGGATATTTTCTAATAAGGATTATCAGTTTGTGTTGAATTCTATTTTTCTTCTTTATTTGCACAAAGAATGTAAGCAATCATTACTATCCTATCACTGAGGTGATCTTGGTAAACTTGAAAGACAAATTTAAAGGTTGATTTATAGCAATAGGGAATAGTGAAAAATCTAAAGGTATTAGAATATATCAAAACCAGACAGGTGTAATCTCTAGAAAGACTGACACCAACTGAGATGCTTCCTTTCAGCATGGGTTTTTACAGCAAGATGATGGCCTTCATTCATATACCAGTTGTGTATGCAAAGAACACTTGTTAAGTCTGCTTTCCCAGCAGCATCTAACGGCTGAAACTCCGCAGCAAAGTTGTGACCAAATTCTTGCCTTCGCGTTCTTGGGAGTGGTGCCAGTGCTCATTAATGTCCTGGTAGCTGGCACAAATCTGTATCGGTGGAATGGAGAGTAGAATTTGGCTCCCACTATCTCCTCCATTGCAAGAAAGTATTTGAAGTAATTTACGACCACTGAAGGTTCAACTACTGAACCTTTTAAATTTCCCTGTTTCATACTTGCCAGCATTTGCACTGCACCCTTAAAAGGTGCAATACCTCTTTAAATATTATTAAAACTTTCTAGAACTGCTTACCTTGAAAACAGAAAGGGATGGGTTTGTAAACTGTAAATAACAGAAATCTATTTATCATGTTATTTATTTTTTCAATGACTGTGACCTTATGCACTGTGAATGCTCTGTGATATGGGGTCCTTTGTACAGATATGTCATGAAATCCAAATGGATTTAATGTGATAATTTGTAACAAAATGTTGGCATGATATTTGATTCTTTTTGTTGTGAAAAATTTAAAAAATAGTTAATTCAGCATTTATAAAAGATGATAGCAGTCAGTATTGTAATGCACTATATAAAAGTATGTGCACTGTCAATAAATTATATAAACAACTAAAGTGTGTGCTGTTTTTTTCTCAGATGTTTGGAACATGTGAAACATTCTCATATTTATTGTTGAAAATCTAAAATTTCAGGACCCAGCTAGCATATGTGCCTGCACTTTTTGGGGAAATTTGAACCCTGTGGAACTGAATGGCAGAAGGTCCACATTTTCATCTACTCCAGGGAGTATCACCTGGGACAAGCCATTACTTGAGGTGAGTTAAGTGTCTCAGTTCAATTTGTAGCAGTTCTGAAACACACGGTTTGCTCTTCTGGGACTAGAAATGTTGCCTTGCTAAGAACAGTTTGTTGTACTGAGGCACTGAGCCAGAAGCAATTAACAGCTATCTCAGAAACACCCTAATCAAGAGTATTTTGGCTGCTTTGTCCCATCATATAGTGTAAGCCAGTGAGTTCATACAGAGTACTGTGTGCTGACTAGAAGGGATGGTAGCAAGGTCTAAAAGCTGCTCAGTACTCTTTACTAGTTGCATATGCTCTGGAGGTACTATTAAGGAAAGGAATAACCCCCCTTACCCATTTCCAACATCCTGGTAGCCCACCTCAGGGTATGTGATGGCTTCTGGCATACATACATAGTCTCTGGTACAATCTGTTCTGGGCTGATGAAAACCTTTTAAATGCAGTTCTTAGAAAAATGGGAGCTAGGAGTTAACTTCATCTCATGTGTGGGTATGTTAACGGTTTCATTAGGCAAGAGTCTTCTTGTGAATACTCCCAGGCAGTTTACTACTGGGAGATACAAGTTAAAACAAAGCTTGATGTTATTTTTCTAAACCACAGTGCATGCTTTTGGAGTCCCTGTTGCTGTATAAACCTGTCATTAGCCACTTGTGGGTTTTGTGCAACTACAGAAGAGTCCTAGTGAAGTAGAGAAAAGGGATATCCTGCATTCTTTGACATTTGTGTAAGGGTTCATTCTTTCATGCACACTAGGCTAACTTTTTCTAAGCTTGGGAAAGGAAAATATTCCTTCTTATGCATGGAATTAGCTTTTGAAAACCAAAATCTGAATGCAGAAAGTACCTCTTCTTTTAATCCCCCATAGGTTTGACATGATGACCCATCATGATTTGTTATGTAATAGGCTTTATGTAAGTCACATAATCTATGGGTCAGTGACACAATAGGCATGACAATTCCTATGGGCTCTTATCACATGCCATATTATTGGTGGAGCCTCTTCCTACTGTATGGAAAGCAGAACTGTTGTATAATCTGTGCATATGCTGAAAGCACTTTATTGTAGCCAAAGCCCTCATTGTACTTAAGGACTTCTCCCATAAGCCATTTTTAAACCTCTCCATCTCAGCTGCGTAAAACTTGAAGAGCTGCAACATGCCATGGCTTAAGATGGAAAAGGTAAATTAGTCTTAGAAAAGACAAGAATTCCCCTTTTCAGCTTGGATCTGTCACAGGGAAGCAGCATTTGCAGTAACTGGATATTATTTTGTCATTTAGCTTCTGTATAATTTACTTCCAAAGCTTTACACTAGAACACAATATCACATTCCAAACCTGTCAAATCTCTGGCTTAAACAACACCTAGCAAAGCTCAGAATTTCTTATGTTAAAATTTGTGTTCATTTTCATATTTTAAATATTTTACAGGAATAATTAATGGTGTTGCAGAAATACTAAATATTTGGGAGAAAAAATGTTGTGTTTTTTTTTTTCATAGACTTTGGTCAATATCTTTTATAAAATTAATTTCAAAACTTCAAATTTCTGAAACTACATTTTTAAATTGCAAATCCTGTGAAAGATTTCACAAAAGAAAAAAGCTTTTCTCAAACCACGTGAAACTGAAGTAGCACCATGTCACAGTCCGCTCCACTCAGCGGATGCGTGAAGGTTCGTTTGCTGCGACCTCAAAATGCAAAAGAAAGCCAAAGGGGGTTTTTACTTCAATTAAATAGTGGAGCTTTATTGTTTTCCTGTAAAGCAGTGTGCAATAGGTAAGAGAGTGACAGGAAAGGTAAAGAAGGGAAAAAGTGACAGGAAAGGTAAAGAGGGGAAGGAGAGTAATAGCCACCACCGTGGGTCCAAGGCATCCCTATGGTTCCAGGTCCAAGGCATCCCTATGGTTCCAGGTCCAGGCAGCGTCCCACCAGTCCTTCTGATCGTTGTGATCCCTGGGAGGGGGAAGGCTTCCCCAGTTTGGTTGCTAAGAAGCCATCTTTTATGCTAGGTGATGCACCTTGCTCCTCCTCCGTCTCTACCTCTCTCGAGCAAGGCTTCCACATAAGTCCAGGGAGGAGTGTCCAAGGCGTGGTCTGCCTCAGAGGCAGGTAGCTTTTGACCAGGAGGTGTGGTTTCATATTATAATGATTTTACAATGGCCAAAGTTCCCGGTTTCTTCATCAATGCTAAGACAGCAGTTGTGTCCAGTCTTCCTTGACGGCAGCTATGTGGTTTATCTCAGCAGCTCTGGCTCCCCCAGATAGCAGAGAAGGGCACAGTACAGTTTGTACCCCACAGTCCTTCATCCTGGAGTGTTTCCATAGGAACCGCATTCCATTCCCAGGGTCAGCAACTGTGTCTTGGGTAGGCCACTGCAGACTCTTGTCAAGATGTTAGCCTAAGTTTCAGGGTACCTTATTGTCCAAGTATCTGATGACAAGGTTGAGACAGTGCTCTTCTTCTGACTGACTCTTACACACCACAATACTGGACTTTTGTATTCTGTGTTTTTGCCATTTTTCTCCTGAATCTTTTAAATAGTTCTAGCCCTTTTGTTCTCTCTTCCCTAACAACATCTTTGGAAGTGCCTAATGCTCTCTGAAAACTGATGTTCTGCGTTTGCAAAACCTTGGTCTTTGCCTAGGATGGCTGCATATTTGTGTGAAGACAGATTTCCCCCATCTGGGCCGGTCCATGCAGAACAGCACACCTTTACAGTTTTTTTCTCTCGGCAAATGTATTTTCCAGCACATCAAGTGTAAGTTGTGAATGGACCTGATCCCTCTTGAATTACAGTGAAAGGAAACATAAACCTAGGCTAGAGTTGAAGTTGTGTGTTGTATCTAGCAGATTGTTCTTGCACTGATACCCAAGGTGGAGTTCAAAGGTGGAGTTCAAGGTGCAAAGGTAAATGAGCCTAGAGCATTTCTTTTAGTCTTGGACCTCTGTGCCCAGAATCAAGAGAGAGGTTCAGAGCCGAGACCTGACAAGCCTGCAGTGAGGGATGAGTGAATCTCAGCCAGTGAGTTTGTCTAAGAGGGCTAAATTCTTCTTTGAGTGAGTTCTTTGTCTGAAAATGACTACATGAGTGGGAGCAAAGAGCTCCTGAATTTAGTGGGGAAAAAAAAGCATTGTGAGATAGAGCAGCTGACAATTTAAAACTAGACAAGGCAAAAAGATGTGAGTTTATATAAATATCAGCAATTAACCAAGACTCCTTGCATAGTAGGGTGGTGAATTTTCCATCGTGCAGCCTTTCAGTCAGACTTTTTGATTTTCTGAGAGAAATCCTTCTAAAAGCTAGAAGTTAAATTTTCTAATATCAACAGAAGTTGCGGTCTTGATCAAAAAAGCCCCTGAGAAAAGTTTGTCTTGTGGGACTTGATGATTGTACAGGTCCCTCTGACTCTCCCTAGCTTTGTGCTAGCAGAATCAGCTCTGTGTCTGACAGCTCTGGTTTCCCTTGTGCCGATACACGGGCAGCTGCCTGGTGTTGCCTTTTCTGCTGTGGGATGGTGTGCTTACTCTTAGAAAGCTGGGAGATTTCTTCTAAAGATACAAAGGGCAAAAAGACAACTTTATCTCCTCCTCCATTCCATGCAATTGCTTTTCTCTGCCTCGGCTTTGTACTTCTGCCTTATTTTTTATATTATGTATTCTCCTAAGGTCAAATATTTCCAGAACATTAGGGCTGCCAAATAGGAGTGCCACCAGCCCTGTCTAACAGCACATCTGTCAGTCCCCAGCCTCCACAACTGGTCTGTGTTCAGTCGGGTTTCCAGTACAGCAAACGCTAATCGAGCACTTCAGTTAACTCAGGTCAGTTGTGCTCCGAGACTGACTGGAGCTTCACAGCACGGATGGATGTTCGTTCACTTGTAGTCTTACAGCCTTATCATTAGCTTTTGCTTTGCCTTGGAATTTTTTTACAAAGCTGTCCTCTGCCGTGGATAGACATTTCATTTTCTCAGGTCGTGCGTAAATTTAAAGGTTTCCAAACTCCATCTGGTTCCAGTTACTCAAGCAGTAGAAATACACATGCTTCAGGAATTTGCAGACAGAGACTTACTGCTTTGCTGCCTTATAAAAGCCTTTACAAAGTTCACCATGCTCTGTTGCTTCCTGATATACCTGTAGTCTAAAGAACAATTTCTTCTGAAACTTGCTGAAGTTAGAGAAACAAATAAGCTGACAGTCTCAGGCCCTTCTTTCTAATAAGGTTAACCTGCCTTCACTACTAAATATGGCTTTGTAACATGCACACACGCACATACACACACACACACCCTTGACCACCAAAGACTGCCTCTTCCTGAAATCCCCCATTCATATAAATACAGGAAGTGGAAATAAGAGAGGCTAAAATCAGACCTTCTTGGTAGTTTGCTTTCATTACAGTGCTTGTTTAGTCCTCTGCCCAGCGATACTACTGAGCCTGAAGCTGGTTTTAAACATCCTCCCCCTGCCGCCCCTTGAAATATCTTCTTCAGTACAAAACCTAAGGATGTGGAGGTTCTGCTCAGCGATGGAAAGGAATTGCTTTCTTTACCGAGGAACTCTAAAGCCACTGTGAAACAGAAAGTGTCTTAAAGTTTGCTGTAATGATGAAAACATCGGCAGGAGACAAGGGAGCCGGGGATGACTCAGGGTAAGTCCTGAATCCTTAGTGACTGCTGATATTTAATAACTGTCGCTTTCCTTTTCCTACTTAACAAAGAGTGCTCAGCTGCAGTTGTGAGCTGGTTGCCGAGTTGTCAGCTACACAATCACAGCGGTGTGTCATAATTGCACTCCGATTTACAGTATTTCCTTTAGCTAACACATTCCAGCTGAAAACAAATGGCAATACCTTTATTTAGCTTGAATCTTGACTATTTAGGGGAAAAGAATGTTAATTCCAAGCTGCAGTTTAGGGCAGAGGACAGAATAAGGGAGTTCTGTGCTTTTGGACATATGACAAATCTTTTCTGGGAGGCTTGCTTTGTTTCTGCTGAAATGCAGGGAGGTGGATAAGGGCACCTCTGAGTGCTGATGGTCACTCCAGCTCCAGCACGCTAAGGTATGTATCAGCCCTGTCCACAGACTCATAGGAGACTTCAGATGTGCCTTCTGTTAGGAAAAGTCTCCAGGCTTTCCTTGCTCCTTGTCAACAGACACTGACTCTTGCAGGACTGAACCCCAAGAAAACATAGTGGGACAGAAAATGAGTTTTGACTGGGAGGACCATCAGCTACTGGGATTCTAGGATCAGGCTGGAATCTGCCCAAGGCTCAGTTGTATCATAAAGCCCATGCTGAAGCTGAGTGTTTCGGTTTCCTGTTGAAAACAATTGGGGGAAAATGACATAGCTGCTGAAAACTTCGGTCATCCCCCCCTTGGAAAAACATACAATACCAGATATTAAGAGTGTTTCTTTTCTGTCTGACATGCTTAGCATGTTTCTCATGGGGGAAAAAAAGCTCCCAGATATGTCTGTGATGGGTGCAGCAGGAGAAGTGATATAGGTGGATATGGGATCCTTGCATTTTCAGTCACTGAGTGTGCTGGAAGTCAGTCCCCTTTGATAAACTCGCTGCTGACAGAATAGTGTGCTACAGTTTGACTATAGCATTGTTCCCAAACGCACAGATGGAGTGCAGGGGATGGAGGGAGAGCCCTGCATTGTAACTGTCACGGCATTTGCCTCGTTCAGTCGTTTATGCTAAGTGGAACAATGGCACTCCTGTTCCAAGGTACAAATCCTCAGTTCCACTTAATGGTAAACAGCGGGGGACAAAGATCACACAACTGTAAGGAAAAAATGAAAGAAGCCAATCCCTATAGACTGGTAAGGGGAATCTGGTAGATGATAATCCAAGGAATTTGCACTTTGCAGATATTCCCTGCATTTGTGATAGTTAAGATGCCAAGTACTGAGAAACTGAAAGATTTATACTGTTTATCTCTTTCTCAGCTGGTCTGAAAGGACCCACATGCTTGCAGAGGTTTGCCTTCTGTTAGAGTCACAGGAGAAAGTAAACAAGGCACAGACCCTAGATTTGGACTGTAAATCAAGTGGCTGCAGGAATATTGAAACATGAATGGCTGTGATGTATGTATTCTCCATAAGTTTATGAGTATCTGAACAATCCAACAGGACGGCCTTTGATTTCCATCAATCAGATGATTTTCCACCTGTCTCACACTCATGAAACGGAACCTAGGTATTTAAAAAGTCTGTTTTAACTCTCTCTGTTTACATAGTACAATTTTGCTGAAAATCCTCAAAATTACACTTCATCATGCATACCTTGTGGGCTCCAACACATTACAGAATTAGGAATGTATCTAAGTGATGTTCAGCTAATTTCCAGTTATGGTCGCATTGAATTAAGTGCTAGTTTCACAAAGTATGTGTAGATAGTAGCTTTCAAAAGAGATGGTAATGTAAGCCAAGTTGCCGTTGAAGAATTTGGACCAAAATTTAAAATTCTGTGCACAAAAATTGCATGGGCAATTGCTGAGATTCACCACAGTCTTTAAGTTATTAATTGAATGGAAAAGCTTACTCACATGTACAGAGACTATGACAATGCAAATTATTATAAAAGTACTGTAGCAACTTGGAAAGTATCCATATAACCCCTCCTGGTAATGACTGGAGGGCCTATTTTACATGTCACAAATCAATAAGGAGGTTTTGCTGAGTTACACCTCTGAAATGGCAGACAGCCACTGGAGAGAAATCTACCTCTAGAATTAGTAGCTCCTCAGAGGAGAATGTGGGGAGAAGTGTAGCTAGGGGATAAATAGAAATCAGTCTAACCAAATTCTTCCAAAATTAGCTGAGAGAGAAGCAAGGAAATATAGCCAGTAATTCTGACCTACAGTCAGGCAAACTCCTACGAACATTAATAAGTGGTGAGATCACAAAACATCTGGAGAAATGTGAGCTGATTGAGCCTGGTGACCATGGTTTCATGAAAAGGTATATGCCTTCATTCCAACATCTGGCAAATGTATGGAGGAGATGATGAGAAGAGCAGACAGGAGCTGAGACAGAGACATAATAAGCAAATGTTAAATAGTCCTTTAGGATAATGGCTGGTGCAGGTAGGTGGAATGGGTTTTCTGGTGCATCAGGCTACTTAGTGAAGTAGTCATTGTGTATCTTTATGGTGACATGTCTCTGGGGCTCTAAAACCACCATCACAGTTGACAGACTTCTTGCAATGTAGACACAAAGAGGTCAAACATTGGAGGAATCTGGAAAACTAACAACTCTGATAGGTTCACGGATTTAAGCTTCAAAAGGGACTGTTTGGATGGTCTAGTCTGATCTCCTGTGTAGGGCAGGCCAGAAAACTGCTTTAGCAAGCACCTTATCAAACCCATGGCTTCTGCTGGAATGGGAGCTTTTGGACACTTGTGGGCTGCAAAAGCTTTCTTATCAAATGACTCTTCTGCCCAGGCTACGTATCTGTCTCTGCAATGGGGGCAATAAATCTAATACCAACACTTACAGGTTTGAACTGAGAAAAGGATTTTTTAAGACTCCTTATGAGCTGTCCTTTGTAAAAGACTTAATCTAAGCTTATTTGAATCAGGGGAACAAGTCCTCTTGGCTTCAGGTCTTGGACCTAATGCAAAGTACTGCTCAAAGAAAACCTCGACCTAGAACAAGTGAGAAATGTTTAAGTGAGTGAGTTCAGGCAAGCAGAAACAAATTGGTGTCATCAAATCTCTGTGCCATCCTTCAAGCTCTGTTAAGAGCTACACTTTCCAGTCCTGGGGGATGGTGCTTCTCAGGAAGGAAGCGTCTGTGCTCAAGATGCGTTGCACCAAGATCAGAATATTACTGGGAAGATACAAAGAATGAGATGCTCTCAAAATACACCTGAATTTGATGCATCCAGAAAGAAGAGACAAAATCTCCTGAAATTCATTTAACCCTTTGTTCGCTAGGGGATAAGCCACACTGGGAATATTGCCCCCCAAGCAGAGAACTCCTCATCACTGCAGACAGTCTCATACCAGTGTTCACAGAAACTGGGGACAAACGTAAGCAATAGTCTGCTCATCACTTTCCTACTACAGTTTCAGCTAAACATAGTTTTTCACTTCCTGTCCTAAATGACTATGTGATGGTTTGTACTGTTTGACTTTCAAACCTAGTGGCAGCATAGGCTGAAAAATGTACACACACATGGACACGCATCTCTCTTGCTCTGTGTGTACAAGTATACAGGTAGGACAGTGTGCTCTGGAGAGTAGCTATGAGGATTGCTTGACGCAAATTTAGCCTGGCTCCATCCCTTGTCAAGCCATGTGTACATAGTCCAGATATCTCAGAGATTATCTATTTTATAGCATTTTTGCAAATGATAGTAGAAATATATTTTAACTCATCCCTCAGTAAATATAAGTGGCTTCTCTGGGATCGACAATATACACTTGTGAGACTCAAGAAGATCTCTAAAATGACCTGGAAAATAGACATAAAAGGCAATACCTAAACCAAATCCATTAGAAAAAAATGCAGCAAGATTAACTTCCCAGAGTTTTAAATGCTTGCCTGCTTTGATTGCTAAAGAACACAGAAACCAAAGTGTCTTAGTGAAACTAGGAAAAAACATTGCTCATTGCAGGCCCTTAGCTGTTATAGTTTCGGAAGAGAGGAAGATTTTTGCATTTGGGAATAGAAAGATAGTTCTTTAGGAAGGTAATTAGAAAGAAAATGCAGCTTTTTGGAATGACTGCCCAAATTCTAATGCAGATGGATCTGTGAGTAGAGGGTAGGTGTGATCATCAAAAGCCCTATGATGTCTAGAAAGACTACTGCACTTTCTCAACCCTATCACAAAAGTATTCCCACTGTGTAGGAGAGGGTCCTAGGTGTATTTATGATTGTTTGGGTTGCTCTTTGTGAGGAATTACAAATGAATGACAATGAATGTAGATATTTAACAGTCGTTATGAGATTTAGAATTGGAAAGAACCAGGAGAAAGCACGTTTAGCCCATGTTCTAAATGCTACTGCAATACAGATAGGTTAGTAACTAGACACCTAAGTAAATGGTGCTTTTTTTCAAAAATCAATCAAAAAGTCAAGGCCTCAAGATTCTTACCCTCCCTGTACCGGTTGTCAGAGATAGGAATAATAACTGAGTAGCTGCACTGCAGTCACCAGAACAACATAAAAATTAACTGAAATTTGTTAAGAGTTTTTAAGGCGGCAAAGGCAAGATGATACCGATGTTCAGAAGATAAAAGACTGAAAACCACTGTTCTGTTCAGAGAAGGCATGTGCATTAGTTTCTCAGGGTAGCGAGATCTAAAGCAAAAGTTCCGCTGGTCAGTTAATTATGTCTATTTTAGGAGAAATAATCTGCTCCTATACATAGGACATTTGATTTGAGGAGGAAGGAACCAAAATTCTGCCAGTCTTTTGCTTCCTCAGTCACATATCTGCAGACTTTTAGAGGGGGGTTGTATGTGGACTGATAAGTGATCTTTGACCACTGAGAATATTTGTTGATCATTACATCTGAGCTGGAGGTATCTGAAGTGCTTGTTAGGTATTTTATAATGCTAAAAAAACCCCTTCAAACATTAATATTCTAGTATTCCAGCCTGTCTACCTGTATGAGAAAATGTCCTTCTCAAAATTTGGGCACAGGTGGTACACCGAGATTGAACGAAGGTGCTTTCTTCTCCAGAATTTGGTGAATGAAAGGAGACAATGCCCTTACAGCCCTGGTGGGCATGGCATGGGTTACTGACTGTGTTATGAGAGATGTAGGATTTGTTCGAAGCCAGGTCAATTTACTGGAATTACAAGCCTTGGGCTTGCTGGGAATATAGTATGGCACTTGTGGGGTAAAATCAATATGGGCTGCTCACAAATTTGAAGGGCACAGTACTTGAGGAGATACATACGACCAAGTCCTGTCTTGTGTGTGTATCACTTGAATGAGGGTGCACAGCTCTTGTAGGAGAGCCAACCAGCAGCAGAGTGCTCTGAAATTCATGACTAGAGGGGCAGGACACACCTGTACTGCAACGTGGGAGATGTGAAGGTTCTGGGCACACTCAGGCTCTGGCATTGATCTAACTGCACAAAGAGAAACAGCAGTGAGAAGGCAGCTGAGCAGGCAGACGTCCACAGGAATTACCTGCTAAAAAGGGTGCACAGTGTCTGCAGGGGTTAAAACCTGGCTGTCAAACCATTTCTATACTTTCCTGCCAGAGAGGGCTTCCTGTGGTAGGCAGGGTAGAGGAGTGTTGTCCTTGTGCCATGGCTGCACTCCATGTGCTGTGGAGGGGCATGGGGCCGTTACACGAAGTTGCTCGTGTGTATGCAGTGTTTTCTGCAAAGACCCTCAGGACCCCACTCTCCCTGCACTGCTCTGTTTGGCATGTGCAATCTGCTTTTACAGCATATGAACAGACGAGCCAGCCCCATCCTTCTCTGTAACAGGGGGAACCCCTAAAATACAAACATGCACATGGCTCAGCTGGAGGCATGTCCTGGTGTCGGTCGAGTAACTGGATCTGGAGAGAGGATGAGTTCAGAATCCATCCCAGGTGTCATGTGCTTGCTTCTGAGAGAGGCGAGGCAGCTTTTAGCTGTGTAGCTGTGAAGTCTGGGGGGTGGGGTGTGTGTGTACGTGTGTGAAAGTACACTGTAAAACTGCACTGCAGAGCAGCTGTGGTCAAGCAAGCAGTGCTAATTAAGTTGTGCAAATGTATTAAAGCTACAAGCATCACCCAGTGTGGTAAATATGGTAGCCACAAGCCTTTCCTCTGTCCACTTTGTACCTATCTGAGCTATCTAAAGTCATTCTACAGACCTCCAGAAATGAGATCCCTGCTTCAATATATCCTCCAGGAGTGGGAATATTAAGGCAATACTTCCCTCAAGATATCAGCTGCGAGATATTTGGAGTGCTTAACTCCTCTTGTCTGCACCCAAAAGAGTATAAATCTTTTTGCAAGTGAAGACGATTACTTGAGCAGCAAAGGATTAGCAGATGTGAGCATTGCATAGCTGGTTGTGCTAGTCACATTTTCCGAAACAGATATTCTATGAGATGCAGAGGAGCCAGGGAGTGCTATGGAATGCAGCTCTTTTCTAATAGTTGAATATGTACATGTGTATCTGTGTGCCTTTCCCAGACTTTCCATCACCTTTCTGCTAAACAGGGAACAAATTTATGTCTGAGTAAAGGATTTCTGCTTTCTGCATTACTGGTGTCTTTAAAAGGGACAAAGGATTTTAATTGACTGCAATGATGTTGTATGATTAATATAAAGCTCTGTGTGTATGAGAGTATCTCTGGTTGTTTCATGGGTATTAAGCCTCCCAACAACCAGCTGAAGGCAGGTATTTACTGCTACCACTATAGGAAGAGAAACTGAGGTATGAGCTCATGGAGCCTATTTGAGTATTGTCACTTTTGTAGCCCAATTCCCTGGATCCTTGTTAAGCAGTTAAACCCTGGCCTTGCCCTATACCATAGTTTAGGTTTGGGGTAATGCCAGGAACAGAATCCAGTTCTCAGAAAGACTTTTCATTTTTTGGTGGATGAGTTCCCTGCTGGATTATGGAGTTGAACCAGCTTCCTCAGTGTTTACACAGCCTCTGCAACTGAAATGAGAGAAGCAGCAAAAGAGAAGTGTTGGGAGTACGCAAGTGGGGCGAGGGGGCTGCACTTTCTGGAGTATCCTCTCATTGCCTTGGATTAGAAGGAGCATGAAACCACACCCTGACTGTCGTTCTCTGAGGCAGGGCTGCAATTCTGGCTCAGATAATGGTCTGCAAGGGCTGGGGCTGCTGGTATTTGCTCTAGGGGACTTGTTGGGGTCTGTGGATCAAAATTGTTCTCAGTAGGTTGAAAGACCAGTCTTACTGCTTGAAATAATCTCCTGACCATGTTAATTAGTACTTTCTGTTTGCTTTTTCAAGGCTAGGGAATTTCAAGTACTTTGTTGAAACCAACTGAATACACACAGCCTTATGGATGCTGGGAAAACCTTGCCCAATCTAGGGAATCCACACAGCTCAGGTATGCCCCTCCTGTGGCCCTCTGGAGAAAACCAGTCTTTTGAAGCCTCTGTCTTGTAAAAGCAGCTGTTGTGCAGAACTGGAAGAAGCTGCAGACCCTTGTGAACTAGATTAAATTTTATGCTGCTTGGGAAAATTCACCAACGAAACAGAGAGACCAAAAAATAGCAGAGTCTGGAAACCGATAGCTCTGCTGGCTACCTGCAACACTGTTCTGCAAATTGCTAGCAGACTTCTAGGCAAAAGAAGGTTGTCCTACATATTTGTCTCAATGACTGCCTGGGACCTGGCCCAACCTTTCATCTTGCCTGCCAAGAATTTTTCTCTCTCTTCTCCCTCTCCTTTTTTTATTTCCCTTGAGTTATCTCCAAGGAATTTGTCACCCCTGATACCCCCCTGAAACAGAAACCAGGCAAAACTCTCCCCTCCCGCTGAATCAGCAGACAGGAAAGAGCTTGGCTTTGGATGACTTTCTGTCCAGAGGACAACTATGTAACACAGGATGTTTTGGTGCAATTCTGTAGTGAACTTCCATTCTAGTCCTTTCTATGGATTAGAAGTTAGTTTTAGACTGGATCTCATTGGTAGCATTTCCAGCCAAAAGGGAAAGTGACTGTGTTACCCTCCAAGCAGTGATGGGTTTTCTGGGCTGGGAAACTGTGGTAGAAGTTGCCCGAGGGACACTTTGAAGAGCAGCCTGTGAGAGGGGTGGATGGTAGGTGTTAGTTCCTTGGGCTGGCATTCTGGCATCCCCCTTTGCTATTAAACCTAGCTATCTATGTCTAGCCTAGATTAATCTTGCCTAACTCTTGGTGTTTAATTGTTGTGTCCCATTCAGCAACATGTGCGCCCGTGAGAACCTCTAGTCTTACTGGAGAAGGAGCAGCTCCAGATTATAGTTCAGGATGACTGGTGCCAGTGGGCTGAATCCAAGTCAAGTATTCGTTTGTGCTTCGCCGAGCTATGTCCAGCACAAACCTTCCACCCTTTTGAGTCAGATTGCCCCAGGGTCTGACTAGCAATGGCAGCCTGGGGGTTGGGGTGGGTGTAGCACTGCTGTTTTGGGGAGGACATGACCAAGGCAGCCGTGTTCTGGAGCGTCTCAAACCGCTGTGAACCCACAGCCTTTGGCTCATGATTTATTTACATTGTTGCCCAAGTGACCATAAACACTGTTAATAAACAAGCTTGAGGTCCCACCAATCGTTTAGCTGGGTCTGCAGGAGCTGACAGACTTGCCATGCTGCCTGGCAGGTTTTGTAGTCACATGCTGAGCTCCCAGACACTGCAGAGACATTTCAGCCTCTTCTGGCACTGCTCCACTAACCAGTCATTTGGCCCCAGGCTGTCCCACCAGCACAGGATGATGAGGGCCGTGCCCACCCACAGGGCAGGTCACTCCACTTAGCTCAGCAGACTAGAACACCTCTCTCATCCTTGAGGTGGGAGTCCATGCCCATTCACCGCCTTTCCACATCCTTTTTTTCTTCTTCCTCTCCTTCCCCTAGGAGGCCAGATCTCTAACTTTGCCTCAGTTTGAATGCAGGTAGAGATCCTATAAGGTCATAAATCAAGAAACACATTTCTTCAATGATGACAGACAAAGAGTAAGTTCACAGAATAAGATTTTTTTTTTTTTTTTTAACAGCACCATGTATTGAAATGCATTCCCACTGACATTAGAAGAAAATCTTAACCAAAATATGAGTATTCATTTGTAAGTAAGTCTGCAGATCAGTGACTGAATGATTGGTTGGAAGACATTTGTGTGGTGTCTTTATGAGAGACCTCTAAAGGTGTGTGCTCTGCTTCTTGAGATATGGCAGGATGAATGTTCCATGGATTTATTTCCCCTGGCAAAATGGCCATTTCTGGTTGCAAATCATGACTGACATAAATGTTTGTAGGTATTTCTTAGAAGAGGGGAAGACTGCTCAGCTTTATGCAAGTCTGTGTGGTTAGTGCATTGTATCTTGTGTGTCTCATGTCTACATTAAATTCACTCACTGTGTCAGGAAAGCCATTCCTTTTTAGAACTAGTCTGATGTTTCTTTTCATATTTTGCCCAGGATTTTGACTCTGACACGTCATGCAGCTTCAAATAATTTTTAATATAGAGTTTGAAACAGGATGGCTTTATTTAAGCAAAACTACAGCATATTCTTAATGAAGTTTGAATCTGGGGATTTGTCCCTCCCCTTTATTTTCCGTTTCCCTTTCCCCTCTTTGTTGAGTACAATATAGAAAAGCATTCCCCAGGTTTTCATTCTTGTCTTCCTTCCTGGCCGGATGAGCTGGAAAAGGGCAAACCCTCTGTCAGTAGCCCTGGCCCTGCAGATGGAACAGGAGTGCTCTAGGCTTCCAGCACCTCCAGTGGTTTTCAAAAGCACAGAACAAACCCATCCACCTTCTGTCCAGCCGGTGGCTCTGCTGGGCCCTCCTAGTGCACTGACACTGGAGGGCGAGGAAGGTCTGTGGTTTTCTTATGGTCTTACAGCTTAGGGGATTGTTTCTCTTCTTCCAAACATTTGCTTCTGGTTCCTGCACCTCACAAGTCTTTCCAGAGAAGTTAAGGTAGAATTATCCAGCAAACTTGTAGCTTTTTGTCAAGGAAATTGTGCTTTCTTTGCTACCTCTGACCTTGCCAGAAATGACTCCTGGCTAGGCCCGTGTTTCACTTCTTGGCAGTGAAGTGGCCTTGTGGAAGTATAAATTATCCTTCGTAGCCTGTACACGAAGGAAAACCTTTAGTACTGCTGATATGCTGAAATTCCTGAGAGAACAATTTGGGTTTAACGAAGGACATATGACCTGAAAAGCTCTGGTTGTGAGCATGGGGGAGAAGGGTTATCTTTAACACAGCAACTCTCTGTTCTTAATAAGGGAGTAGGCTAATAAGACTTGCAAAGTGGTTTTGACTTGCAAAAGTATGTTTTGACTGAGAAAAAAGAGAAAGACAGTTGATATTTTGAGACAAATTGCTGAATGCAAAATGTATATGTGGAAGGTTACATCTAGATAGCAATTTGATTTGTGAGGTGGATACAAGCCAAGTCACAGGCTTGTGTTCGAGGCCTGTGTTATGCCAGCAGGATATAGTAGCCCCAGTCCACTGTGGGACCACAGGCAGCACATCCCATCTGCATTAATGGATGCAGGAAGCAGCTAGACAGTTGAAAAAAGAGCTTTGAAAGAAGGCCTCTTCCTTCAGGGATTTTTTTGTTTGGTTGGTTTTTATCTTGTTTCTGCTGTGGCATGACTGTGAGTTGTGAGAAGGCTTGTTTGTTAGTAGAGCTGACCTGGCTACTAGCAGTAATGCGAATTGACTTCTATTTTTTTTTGGGGGGGAGGTTTATGCATATGAAATTCCTTTTAATATACATACCTTTGTGTAAGTGGAAGGACAGACCTGATGAACTTAGGAAACGTAGTGAAGCTAGCAACTTAATAAACGTTTGGTCACACATTGCTGCTCCCTGAGAGCATTCCTACGCTGGAAGATTGTTGGTAGGGTCGAACAAGAGGCTTTGACAAGGGTATTGTCACTGCTTCACTGTTGGCACTTACAAATAAGCTTGACTGATTTAGCAGGAAGAGCAGCTCTTCCTGAGGAGCTGTGAGCTGGCCCCTGACACCTGGGATGGGCACTCCTGCAAAAGGAGCTCTTGGGGCCACTAGAGCAGAAACCCAAGCAGGTAGCGCAGCTGCTGCGGTTGGGTGGTTTACGGGAAGCACTGCGAGCGCCCCCTCCTCCACTCCTGAGCAACCTGGCCCTGCTGCTCATGCCCTTACAGAACAATCTTTAGTCTTAATCACTGGGTATGCGGTCTAATGAGGGACAGGGCTTACATGTTCCCTCTTAATATCAGTAGCTCCCATCCAGCAAGGCTTCTTCAAAGCTGACCTGACTTCTGACTTTTGAATGAGGGTAAGATTCTGCTCAATTCAAAATCCAGATAAGCTGAGGTCATGTCCTCTGTCTGCGTGATGGCAGTAATGAGAAAAAATACATTTGTTAGCTTTAAACCTTATAACGTCAGCAGTCAGGGCACCAGAGCTTAGCACAAGCTGCTATTATGCCAGCGAGCTCCAGGTTTTGAGTAGAGCCTACCCCTTAAAGCGAGCTCAGCTATCCTTGCTGTGCTCTGCAGGCAGCAGCACGAGTCCACACAGTTACTTCAGTGTGATGCTTGTCCATCATACTTTCAAACTGAGCCCTGTACCGCATATGACAGCAATTTGGTGTCATATGTGAGCAGAAAACTGCCTGTGGCCACTTACTACTTGATAGATTGACACATGAATTAGTGTTGTTCCACCTACACAGGTGGAACACCCTTCCCCCCAGGGAATAGAGTAGCACTTGCTCAGTTCTTTGATTTCCTGTTTGGTTTCTGTGACTGGGCAGGTGAGGGGTTTATGGGCAGATGAGCTGTCCCACATCAGAGTTCTCTATGCCAATTAGAGCTGTGGAGTGCCTCCACATCTCCACATACTAGTGCTAATGCTGGGGAGAATGTTATTGCCTCCACTATGCTAGCGGAGCTCCCAGGCAGGGTGATCACTTGCTCCACTTTGGCAAATCTATGTGAACATGTGGAGGCAGGGTCCAGCTGTGGGGAGGTGGATGCCTGCAGCCTGTGTGTGCAAACCCCTGCTAGCCTTCACAGAGGTGGGCAGTTTGGGAATCCCTGTTATGTACAGAAAACTTCCCAGAAGTGAGCTTTCAATTGCAGGATGCCAAACCTCACTGCTGAAAGTAAGAGTACCTGTAATGGAAAACAGAGTGGGTGGAGAACAGAGAGGTTTGCTGAGCTATGAGGTGTCAGGGTATTTAGGAGACCCCGGTTTGCCTCAATTTTTGTCAGCTGGAACAGCTGCTGCCTTGGCTAATTAAACATGGTGCTTTCCAGGCTGAGCAGCCTGGACTTGCCGAGCATCAGCTGTAGACCAAAGACCCAACAAGTGTAGGGTGGACATGAAAGTAGAGTGGAAACAAGGAGAGCAGTGAGCAAGAGGAAGTGCTCTGCCAACCACAGGTTGTCCACAGACCACAGTTTGAGAAGCACAACTTCCTGAGCTGCGCGTTTGTCACCAAAGTGGACCAGTAGTGCAAGCATTCTGCAAGGTAGGAAGGACTGCTGAACAGGCAAGCCTGCCTTGTGGGACATGCTGAGCCTGCCATGTCACTTCCATTATCCAGTATTTCTGTACAGCTGAGAACCTTACCATGCAGGAAGCTCCCTTGGCTTAACAGCCTACATCCTTTCCCTTTCTTTCTGCCTAACAGAGAGCAAGAAACTTGGCTTTTACTTCTAACTATACCGTGGCAATCAGCTGGGTGTGATCTCTGAAGACCTCAAGAACTTTCTTTTCTTTCTGTTTTGTGTTGTTTGTTTTTCATTGTGTGGTTTTTTTCCCTGTTTGTTGGTTTGATTTTTGTTAGCTATCTCCCTGTGACACTTTGCTGCCTTCTCATCTTCCTTATACTGTGTGATGAAATAAGATTACACATGATGGAGCTCTCCCAGTAGCTAGGTTTGGCTGCAGTGCCCAAGCTCCACTACCTGTTGGAAAAAAGAAATGAGAATCCAGCAAGATGACTCAGGCTAGGTCCAGAAAGTAAACAAATCCTTCTCCTTCATCTTGAATTAGTTTCATCTGAACTGATCAAGTGAATAAAGATTTTGCTGGCTTATGAGAATGAGAAGGCATTGAGAAATGACCACATCTAAGATGAAAGCAAAAGAAGCTTGGTGTGCTCTAGCTCAGACACTGTATAACTGCCCTCCTGGTGAACTAAAAGTAACAGCTCATGAACAGCTGGGTTCAGAACTTCACGCCCTTTTCAGCCGGAAGATGGCAATGGAAAAAAGGAATACAGGGATCTGCCTCTATCACCAGTGGCACGGAGCCCTGCAAGTGAGGGTTGTTTGTGGCATGGCATATAAAACAAGGCTGTGGGTTTTCTGTCGGTCTTTTAGTCCCAGCACCATCATCTGAGCTATTGATACAATGCCCTGTGCTCCCAACTCCCTTTCTTAACCACAGAAACTACCAGCATTGTCCATCTGCTTCCACCAGGACTGTTGTGTCAGCTTCAGGAGCTTCCGTCTTCTCCTCCTGCTTTGTGTGCTCTTTGTAAACCGTGTTGCTGTGCCTGAAGGGTTTCCCCATGTGAGCTTTAGACACAAGCTGGCTTGCCTTGAATGGTATCCCTTCAGGTACCAGGTGGCTTTGGTCCAAACAGTTGCTGGCACATGGAGTTTATGGCCACTTGTCCATGTTTCTCCCTCAGTAGAAAGCCAGCTGGTGCATTTTAAGACCTGTGCTGTCTGCTCTGCTATGAATATAAATGAGTATCTCTTTCCTCGAGGACAGCACACCAAACCATTGCTATTGCTTTCTCTCGGTCTTCTAACATTCAGGGGTAGAAATAAAAGCAATAGCACATAATAATAAAAAAAAGTAGTTCCTAATTTGTACACCTGCTCTATTTAAACAAGACCAAGGCCCTCAGGCTTTACTTATCAGTGCGCTACAGAGCATTTGGTTTCCAATTTAGGATTTGAATTTATTACCACGTGATGCAACTTCTCAAGATCTGGTCTGGTGCCAGGCAGAAGCTGCAAATGTGCAGGAGTGAAGAATCCATCTGACAGTCAGTCCCTGCTGCTGCTGCACACAATTTCCACGTCTCATCTGCCTCGGGGAAATGCAGAGTGCCCAGGCCTATGTAGTACAGGCAGGAAGCCCTTTGCGTCAGCAAGTTCATGGCAGGATTTCTGAACACCTTGCGGAGAAAGGTATTCCCGGGCCTGCACCTGCACGAAATCCAGTGCATTATATCCCTTTGCAGTTCTGATGATTTCTGGGAGTATTTAGCTGCTAAGCATGACTCTTCATTTCTAAAGCAACGAGTCATGATGGTGTCCTTACTTCAGTGCACAGTCACTGTGCAATAATTCAAATCACCATTGTCATTACTGTTACTTCCAAGCAGCAACGTGGTGCCTTCTGCCAGACTGGGGCAAGTGTGTGCATGGAGTCACTGTGCAATTCATTAACCTGTGTTGCCAGTCGGTGTGTGGCACACAGCGCCCTGCATCCCAACTGAGTTCAGTTTAGCAGAGCAGCTGCAGGATTTAAAAGTACTTTGTGGTAGGAACTTGGTAAAAAAACCTGAGAAACAGGATCACACCTAAAAAAAAAAATGAGTGCCTGCCTGTATCAGTCAGTGTGTTTTGCAGGACTGTGGGAGAAGGAAGAGACAGTTGCGTGTTATTTCTGAAAACTGTAAGCTTTGAAATTATCTGATGCATGAATTCTGAGTGAGCAAAATAGCAAAGGCCATCTGCTCGCCTCAGTGGCCCCACAAATCCCTTCAACTGGCAGTACAGCAAGAACCTGGGAGCTGCCTGGACTCCCTCCTCTCTCTGTGCGAAGCCAGATTAAATTGCTGGATTAAGCACTCCCGCAGCTCAGCATCTGGATCTTTGTGACAGCTGTGCCCAGAGAAGAAGTCAAGCATTGGTGCCATAACTGCGTCAACTGATGTGTCATGGGTCACATCATTACAGCTGGAAAAGGTCTGTTAGGTCACTCACTCCTGTTTCTTAGCCAGCACAGGATTTGACTCAAAGTGTTTGCTACTGCTCCAGACGTGTCATTTTAAGAGACTTGGGCAATGCAATCCTCTTCCCCTTTTCTTGGGAATTTACTCATCACATCACCTGTTAAAACTTACTACTGAGAAGCATCTAGCCTAACATTCCCATGTTTTAATATGACCCCATTAATGACTCTGCTTGTCTTTCCTTTTTACCAAAGCCTCCTCTTTTGCTGAGCTGTTGTTCCTTCCTCTGTGCAGGTACAATAGCCTGGTTAGTTCCTCTGGGCTGGGTTGGCTTTTGAGGGGAGGACACTCCACACTAGGGCTGTCATCCCTGAGGGCCCTCAAAAGCCTGGGATCCCTCGTCTGCCAAAAAGCCTCATCCACTGCCTTTAATTATCTCCACTGAAAGGTACCCTACCCCCCAACCCCAGAGATATTTCCATTAAAGCAAATAGTTTCAGACTCTTCATTTTTTTCTCTTGTGTGCCTACATTTGGTATTCTTTTCTGATTTTCATCCATTCTCTAAAACTTAGATGGTGGTGCATCACCATGCACCTACATGCAGCTGCGTGCTGTGTAATGTCAGTTGGGTTATTTTTCTTCACCAGTCTGTTCTTGTTGCCAAACCCATGTCGCTTCTGTGAGTAGGGATTTGTCCTGAGGATATGCCTGTTTGCCTTCATCAAGCCTGGGCTAACCTATGGGGAACACCATGCCAGTGTCACTAGGTACCTGCTGCTCACCAGGTCCAGTCTGCTTTGTGTTACCACCTTGTCTTTGTTGTTGTTCTTCATTTTCCTCTAGGCAATGGGATTCCTGAGCATCAGTGCTTTGCTGCCTTTTTTTTTTTTTTTGTCAATTAATGGACAACAAGGTTCAGCATCACTGAGCTATTGCAGTGCATGTCACCTTTTGGTGCCTTGGCAACACATTATCAAATTTGCCTCCTTTTGATGTAGGTTTCACAAATCATTGGCAAGATCAGCTTCATGCTTGTGTGGCTAATTTAGGGAGCAGCTTTTGCTAAAAGTATTATGGACATTTCATTATAACTCACCTTTCTTTTCCTTCAGCTCATCAGTTCTTAGCCATTACTGAGTACGAGTGTTTTCATCCAATACCTGTTTTCCTTTCACATGGTCACTAGGCATTTCTTTTGGTTTCTACTGTAAAAAAGGAAACAGAGATTAATCTGTTAACTTGCAAAAGTGGTCTTCCACTGTTTTACTCGATCTGTTCTGATGACACTGATTAAAGTCATATAAAATAATTGAATCATTCTATTTGGAAGAACCTTCAAGGTCATCAATTCCAACCATTAACCCAGCACTGCCAGGTCACCACTAATCCGTGTCCCTAAGCACCACTTCTACAAGTCTTTTAAATACCTCCAGGTATGATGATTCCAGCACTTCCTTGGGCAGCCTGTTCCAGTGCTTGACAACCTTTTCAGTGAAGAGATTTTTGTTGTATCCAACCTAAATCTCCCCTGGCACAACTTGAGGCAGTTTCCTTTTGTCCTGCTTTTTGCTACATGGGAGAACAGATGGAGCCCTACCTTGTTACAGCCTGCTTTCAGGTAGTTGTAGGGGGTAATAAGGTCTCCCCTGAGCCTCTTTTTTTCCAGGCTAAACAACCCCAGTTCCCTCAGCTGCTCCTCATCAGACTTGTCCTGTAGACCCTTCACCAGCTTTGTTGGCCTTCTTTGGATACGCTCCAGCACCTCACTGTCCTTCTTGTAGTGAGGGTCCCAAAACTGAACACAGTATTTGAGGTATGGCCTCACCAGTGCTGAGTACAGGGGGATGATCACTGCCGTAGTCCTGCTAGCCACACTACTTGTGATAGAAGCCAGGATACCATTGGCTTTCTTGGCCTCCTGGGCACACTGCTGGCTCATATTCAGCCAGCTGTTGGCCAGCATCCCCAGGTCCTTTACTGCACTGGGCAGCGTTCCAGGCACTCTTCCCCAAGCCTGTAGTATTGCCTGGGGTTCTTGTGACACAAATGCAGGACCCAGCACTTGGCCTTGTTGAACCTCATAGGCTTTGGCCCATCGATCCAGCCAGTCTCTATCCCTCTGTAGAGCCTTCCTACCTTCAGGCAGATCAACACACCTGCCTAACTTGCTGTCATTCCCAAACTTGCTGAGGGTGCCCCCAATCTCCCTTTCCAGATTATTAATGAAGACATTAAAGAGAACAGGGCCCAATACTGATCGCTGGGGAACACCACAACTCTTTGAGCCCGTCCGTCCAGACAGTTCTTCACCAAGCAAAGACTATGCTCATCCATGCCAAGAGCAGCAATGTTCTCCAAGAGAAGGCTGTGGGAAACATTGTCAAAGGCCTTATTAAAGTCTAGGTAGACAACACCCATAGCCTTTCCCTCATCCACTAAGTGGATGACCTTGTCATAGAAAGAAATCTGGTTATTGAAGCAGGACCTGCCTTTCGTAAATCCATGCTAACTAGGCCTGATCACCTGGTTGTCTTGTATGTGCCTCGTGATGACATTCATATGCTGTGGCATCTGAAAGAAATTTCCTCGCTCATGTGACAAAGCTGGGCTTTTGTCACAAGTGAAGAGAGAGTGTTTCACTTATTTCTGTTTGCTTTTCTAAGCACAGTTCTCTCATTCTCACTGTCTTGGCTATGACCTCAAAAATGTATTGATTGAAATCAGGATTCTGTGCACTAATACCCAATTCACTAATAACCAATTGGCAACTAGGATTGCAGAAGAACGTGCATCTTCAAAAGAACCTGTCTCTTTAGGCTTCCAAAAGAAAAAAAAAAACCAAAAAAAAAAAACCCTACTACGAATAAAACTTCACTATTGGCTTTGGAATTTGAGCAGCTATTTTTATAAAAACTAACTTTTATGATAAGCATGCTGTGTTAGGTAAAGGATTTGAAGGAACTCTCTTTTAGTAGTTTGTCTGACCTTTTTTGAACTGTACTGCTTTAAGATCACATAATCACAGAATGACTATGGTTGGAAAGGACCTTTAAGATCATCGAGTCCGACCATTATCTAACTCTACCAGGCGACTTCTACTCCATATCCCTGGGCACTGCATCTAGGCTTTGAATACACCCAGGGATCTGTATCTTTAAAAATGAAAGGAAAAATAAAAAGACTTGAAATAAGACCAAAGCAGAAGTGAGTGTCCTCCTTTTTTCAGCTCCAACACCTAAGCACCCAAACTGGTGCCGAAAAATATACTTGTGTATGTTCTCCTATATATTCTTTACTTCAAAATCAATTCATCAAATGAATGACAAGCCTGTATCCATGAGTCTATAGCTTTATCTAGCTGAGCCCTTATGTCAAGGCCTTTCAGCACAAGTATTTCCACTGACTGCTGTGCTGAGCACATGTATAAATACTTTGCTGAATCAGAGCCATAGCTAGAGAGTGGCATTTAATACCAGCCTGCCATTAGACTGCAGGGATTAAAAATAAATAGAATTAGTTCTTTGTGTCTCTGATCAGAAAGGGAATCTAAAGCAGAGTGTGTCCTAGATCTTTAATATTCTCAATGGGATCATTTCAGTGTTCTTATGTCTTGTACATCTGAGAATAACCTCTGGGACATAAGATGCGACTGGGCATTGCTAACATGTGGTGCTGCAGCATGGCCCCTCTCTTGTCACTCAGCATGTCCCATGCATCTCTTTGGAGCTTCTGATTATGTCTTTAGAACTGGCCAAAATTACAAACGTGGCAGAAAAAAATAGGGAAATCAAGTCCTCATTTCCTCCCTCCTGAAGGTCCTTCTGGTGTTTCTCCACCTTTCCTGTGCTCCCTCCCCTTCCCCTTCCTTGGCACAGGGAGAGAGTTCACTATGTCTGTGTCCTTTGAGCAGGGCTTGCTGTGTTGTGCTGAGCAACCAAGGGCTGTTTGCAGGGCTGCACCCTGAATTATTCTGCTGCTGCAGGTCAGCCTTTGGGAATCAGCAGAGTTACCTCCGCTGTAGTGGATAACTTGCTGCTGAATGCATCCTAAGGCATCTTTCTCCTCCTCCTGCACCCTGTGCATGGCAACAGAGGTGGAGGATTTCCCCCTCCCTTCGAGCCACAGGTGGTTCCCAGGGTGCAGAGATTGAGGAGTGTCCACCTTGAAACCACCAGCACCAGCACAGACTCATCAGTGGAGACGGGGAGTGCTCAGTGTTATTTTTAAGCAGTGAGATATCTTAGTCTGCTTTTCTGCAGACTGCCTAAGCTGGGCACAGAGGGTGGCTGCAAAAGTTTGAGAGCAGCTGTTGTTGCCTCTGGCTACTGCTGGCAGGCACCTTGAAGAGCAAGGTGAGATACCACACCAGTGCCCACCACAACTCCTGCATGACTGGAGAAGTTCAGGCCGTGGTGTGGCCGCAGGGTGAGCTGCAGGCTGCCTGGCCTCTGCATGCCTCAGACGCACGCATGGCTCCGACGCTGGGGCTTGGGGTGTGTGCATATTCCTGCCTGCTGGCAAGGTCTGCGGCCCCTTTCCTCAGCCACGTCTCTCCCTTACAAGCCATGAAACATTGCTTTGACTCTTTACCTGGAGGATGGGGTCCAGGAGACAGACATGCTGTACGCTCTGCAGTGCTGGCGGCCTCTGTGCATCCCTTACCTCTGTCTCTGGGTGCCACCGTTTAGGCAACATAGATTGATGAGCTGAAGCCAACAGACCTCAGCACAAAGCACCCTGCAAGCCCACGGCCTGAAACCCAGGATGGCATCATTAGCATGAGGCCATGGTCCTCAGCCTGTCTGGCTGCTTAGGTCTGTGCACCCAGTTTGGCTCTGTCATAGCAAGGCGCCGATGGGCTGTGCCCCTCGAGGAACCCACCTGTCGTGTAAGTGCCTCTGCGTATGTCTGTGTGTTTGCATTTGCCATCCTGACTCCCACCAAGTTTTCCATTCGGAATTCGGCTTACAAGGGACTCCCTTGCTGTGTTTCAGCATGATCAGAGATACCAGTGAAGAAGGAAAAGAAGCGCATCTGTGTCAGGCCACCGCCCTGCGGAACTGCCTCCCACTTCCAGGGATCAGCATCCTCGATAAACTCATCAAGACCTGTCCTGTCTGGCTTCAGCTGAACATGAACCGGGAAAGGGCTGGGACTATTCTTGGCAAAGAAACGGCAGGGGTAAGTACAAGGTGGCTTCAGCTCAGACAGCCACATTTCCTGTCCTTGGTGGAGCTGGTTAGGAGAGCAGAGCTTTTTTTTCCTGTGGAAACAAAAATATTTAGCAGACTATGCTCTCCGTTTCCATTACCTTTTGATGCTTTAGCCACTCATAGCAGCACAAGACAGATAAAATGGAGCTGGGGAAGCAAGAAACCTTGTCTTTGGCTTTATTTACTTAGCATGTAGGTTCATGGAAGTGACTTCCTATGCACTTCCATACCCATAGGTATGGTGACTATCCTAATTTGGAGCAACAACAACAACAAAATCCCTGAAGAAAAGGCCCTTAAATTCTGGGAGCTGCTGGGAGTCATTTTTATGGCAGTAATTGGTGCCTGGTCCCCATAAGTTGAGTGTTAGAAAATGTTAGACTTGCAGACTCAGTGCTTGCTCAGGGAAAACATCTCTGCAGGAAAGAGGCTTCTCCATTCCCAGGGTCTCAGGGGTGAGGCATGGCAGGCAGCAGGCTTCCTGGTCAGGACTGGGGAGGAACACCTGAGCTGATGGCAGAGTACAAGGGGAATTCAGTCACTCCTGCTCTGAGGAGGTTTGGACCTGTCCCTTGGCTGAATCAGTTTATCCCAGGGCTAAAAGCTGGCACAGCCAAGTGACAGCCTCCAGTGTGACTCAGCTGACTGACTGGATGGCACAGTGCACCTCACCCTGAACCAGACTTCTCAGATAAGCTGGGCAAACTATTCTCTTTGGTTAGGTACAGCTCAGCAGACCCACCTCCCTCTCATCTGAACAGCCATGGTCCAATTTTAGCCTTTGAAGCCATGGAAACCAGTTGTGTCGATCAGGAAAATAGAAGTGATTCATTTCCCGGTTTCACGTTTCTCAGCACTTAAATTTAGTTTCAGATGAAGCACTTGATGGATGCACAGAGAGGTTGTGTGGTCTGAGATCCAGGGTCACAGTATTCTCTCAAGGTGGGATAGAGGGACCATGCTGTCACGTGATGGTAGGACCCAGGGAAGGGAGAGCCTCTGTGGCTTTTTCCTACCTGCAGATTACTTCCTGTGTTGCAGAAGGTGGGTGCTGCCCTGCGTTAGAGATAGGCCTGTTTCTGGCATCCACCTGTTTGCCATGCATTTATTTGGATTTTCTCTGCACTGCTTGTGGACATGAGTCCATGGGGCTCAATTTCTTATGAATGACAGAGGCCAGGATGGTGGCACTGTGTGAGGTTCCAAAGCCACACATTTAAAATAGGTGCTGCAAAGTGACAGGAGACGCTCTCACGACTGGGACTCATGCAGAGAAAGGTCTTGGTTTCTGGCTTCTAGACAAGCTCTATTTAATTAATATGTCCAACAAATTAACGTTTTCTTGATAGATTTCCACTGCATTAGAGTTGATTAATCATGTTATTAACTCACACTTCTTCTTTATAATATCAATGTACAGACTCTGGAATTAGCCCAATTTTTATGTTCAGATTTTATAAAAATATCTTGACTCTGTCCTGCAAAAACCTGCTATCAAAGAACAGGGAAAGGTGAAGATTACTTTGTCATTTTATCTGCAGCTTCAAGGTACAAACTAAAAATATCCTTGACAATGAGCTTTAATTAGAAACACCTAGGAGCTCACACAATGCGAAGAATGAGATATTTTTCTTTTCTCTTTTTATTTTTTTTTCTTTTTTGTCATCTTTCCTCTTTGTTTCTTTTTTCTTTGTATTTTTTTCTTTCCTCTTTCTTGTTTCCCCTTTCCTCTTACATCTTTTTTCTTTTTTCTTTTTTTTTTAATTTCACTGGTCCCATTGATGGGAACCAATGGCCACAGTTCTTCCACTGGTTCTAATTGAACACTCAGGGGGTCTCTTATAAATGTATATGAAAACCTGATGGGAAAGAGCAGAGAAAATTGAGCCAGACTATTCTCAGTGGCATCCAGTGAAAGGATGAGGTACAGTGGGCATTAACTGAAACATAGGATATTCAATTCAAACATTAAGAACAGCTTATTTACTGGGTGATTAACATTGGAACAAGAGGCTATCGAGCCTCCATCCTTGGAGATAATAAAAACCTGACAAGACATCATCCTGAGTAATTTGCTGTAGTCTATCTGTCTTTGAGCATGGGGGTTGGACTACATGATCTCCAGAGTCCCTTCCACCCATATCTGCTCTGTGATTTTGGGACCAGTCAGAACACTTTAAGTCTGTGCTGCCATCCAGAGGGATCTTGGACAAGCTAGGGGGACAGGGCTGGCAGGAACTTTCTGAAATTCAACAAGGGCACAGGCAGAGCACTGCCTCTGGGAAGG
This sequence comes from Merops nubicus, assembly GCF_000691845.1. Lineage (NCBI taxonomy): Eukaryota > Metazoa > Chordata > Aves > Coraciiformes > Meropidae > Merops > Merops nubicus. The sequence goes on along the minus strand of NW_008607614.1, from coordinate 79,943 downwards.
CAGACCCCCCGCATCGATCCGGAGTGGCACTGCCTGGCTGAGCAGCTCTGCAGGAATGGCTGGGCTGGGGCAGTGGGCAGCAAGCTGGGCACAGACCCTCTAAGGGAGAGGCTGTGGGACCAGGGTTTGTTCAACCAGGAGCAGAGGCAGCTTCAGGGGCACCACAGAGTAGCTCTCTGGTACCTACAGGGAGGTCATGGAGAAGATGGAGCCAGCACTGCTCCGGCTCTGCTCAGCACTGCATGGTGGGAGGACGAGAGCTGACAGGCGTACACTGAAACCAGAGGGGTTCAGACTGGGTACAGGGGTACACTTCCTCCCTGTGCGGGCAATAAGTGGTGGGTCAGATCTGTCCAGGGAGGTTGTGCAGTCTCCACCCTTGGAAGTTCTCCAGACCTGTCCAGACAAAGCCTTGAGCAAACTGTTCTGGCCTCATGGCTTCATCCAGGGGGTTGGAACTCCTGAGGTCCCTTGACTTGGGCAACTGTTCCTTGGGCAGCTTGAATGACCTTCTGGTCCCATGATAAGAACTCTACAATGAGACACGGCGGCTACCAGAGCCTTTGGCCTTACATTCCACTGCTGAACACCCTTTCCCTCTCAACATAAAAGTAACTCACTTGCTTTAAACACAGACCGGGACATTCTAGAGTGAAATTTCCATGGTTTAGGGCACTTAAGTGAGGAGCATCACCTGACAAATTGAGTGCAGCTTTATACTCTTCAGTTAGTGAAATATTTTCCCTTAGGCTTATATGGGACATCAGTGACAGACAGAAATTTTGCTGGTTCCTTCACAGACATGAATTTCAGCCACATTAAATGGCCTTTTATTCGTTATTTTTGTTGTGTAAAGTTCAACCAAGTGGAACAAAGATAAAATAAAATCATTTAAGGGTGGATTGTACTGATAACTTCCTTGCCAATTACCTAGAAGAAAATCTGGAAGCTCACATAACATAGCTAAGCTCTTGATTCCTTTCTCCTTTTTCAGATATTCTTGGTTAGGAAGGAGGGTAGTGTGAACAACATGGTCCTTGCAGTTCGCCTGCCAGTGCAGGAAGAGGCTCCTGGTGTGCTGGAGTACAACATTAAAGAAGAAAAATCAAGTAGGTTCTTTACACTTTTTGGTCTGGGTCTGATTATTGTACTGGGTCCTCTTCTGATCACCAGTATTTATGTAAACTCACTTGCAATGAGCATGTTCCTCTTGTGACCAGCAGCAGATCTTGCTTTTGCCAGGTAGTTCAGTCAGTATTTCCTGCAGCTGCTTTATCTCAGCTCCCCTGTGGTTCTGCACCTTGTGTTATTTACAGACTCATAACAGGAAAATAAGCACCCCCAGATGAGCAGGCCTGCCCTTTGATCAAATGAGAGGAGTTGCCTCTCACCAGGTAGAAGTCCTGAGCAAAGCACAAGGCACTGACATACTAAGCCTTGTTAACTCACTGACTCTGTTTCTGCCACTGAATTTGGGGCCCACCAGGCATCTAACATCTGCTACATTCCCTTTCGTGCACCTCATACACTCATACTGAGCAAATGGTTCCTCCTCAACTGTTTGACTGTTTCCAGCACCTGGCTGGGTGCAGCTTCTGGGAAGCAGCTGCGTCTCGAGGCTGGTGGTATCGGTGCTGTTCCCAGTCAGAGAGCCAAGTCTGCCCTGAGCAAGAAAACTGAACCCAGTTCACCATCAGTCACGTCTGGTGCAGCCCTCAGTGTAAATGGTTGTGTAAGGAATATGATTTCCACTTTCCAAGGAATATTTGTAAATGCGGGAACTTTAGGATAGTCATAGAAACATGTACTTGAAAGAGTTCATTGAGGTGACTCCACGCTATTTATTTATATGAACACATCCAAATCCTCTGTCAGTGAGCTCTGCCCCAGAGCCAGCTCCCCAGGGTATGTTCTACTCTGCTAAAACACTTGTGTTTCTGCTGGCCGATGTTGCGGCTTATTTCTTCCCCCTTGACAGCTGCTCAGATGAATCTTTTCCTTCTCATACGTTTCTTTGCATACCTCTGCAACATAAACAGACTTTAAAGCCAGAGGGACAAGTGACTCTTCGTCAGCTCTCATCTGAGGCACAGCCCAGAGGCTGCAGCGGCGCCGGTTCTGCACGGAGCGCAGCTGCCCGCCCGGCTGCCACGCCTCCTCTCCTGTCCCTGTGCACCCTGGAGCACGCTGTTGCAGAGATGCTGCACATGTTTAGTGCTCCTGCTTGAGGGCAGGAATAGCAAACTCTTTGCCACAGCTTCAGGTGTCCAGATTAAAAGTATAAGAGCAAAAGTTAGCTGCTGGGTGGGGAAACTTTTTTCCCCCCATCCTAAAAATGTCATTTATCGAAAGGTTACTTTTTGACTTGTGTCCTGTGCCATAAAATGTGATTTCTTTGAGGACAGACAAAGTGAAATGTAGTACAAAAATGTCACTGAGCTAGCCTATCTAGGACTTTTCTGACATGTTCTTCAAACTTCCTTGCTTGCTATTTCTCATTTACCACTATCTTAACACAAAGGATGTATTCAGAGACACAGCCTTCTGGTAGGAACAAGAATTAAATCAGTTTCACTAGTTTCATGCAAGTAACCAGAGGAGAGTAATTAAAAATCATTCGAAAAGCAGGAGAACTGCCACTGCTTGTGCAGCGATCTCTGCAGACATGAGGCTGATGCATTCCTGTTCACAGTATTTTTAGCTAGAGCTCTGTCAGTGCTGAACTATAGAAAGCTTCTCAGTTCTCCATCCTCCACCATTTTAACAGGAACACACTGTGCATGGAAATGCTCATGCTTTTGCTTCCTTTCTCATTTAGGGTAAGTAGCCTGGCTTTTTTTGTTTAGAAGAAATGAAATTAACTCCCGTTAGTACAGCCAAAAGACTATATCTAGCACAAAGAGAGATAGTAAATCTTCTGTATCTTGGAGTAGCCTAATACGTTAGCTTTGATTTATGGTCTCTGTCTTACTACAGCTGCTTTCTAAACTTTTTTTAGGAAATAAAATTATATGATGTGCAAATGCTTTAAAATAATCAGAACCTGAGCCTCCTTGCTAAGTACCCTGGTATGTCTGGATTGCCTTAGCTTAATGAAGTGCCCTTAACTTTTCCCTGGTATTCTGTAAGTGTCAGGGTGGGAGAACTCTGAGCACCCCCAGAGACTTTATCTTGCTGTGGAATGCAAGTCTGTTTGAAGTTCGGTGTTACATTTCCTGAGAGCATGTAGAGCCTGCCAGCTCCATAGCCCGACTGACCACTGTAGACTGGCAGGGTTTCTGCAGGCATCTAGTCTTTAGTCTCAGGTCCCTCTTTTGTTCTTCTGTTCTTGCTAAAAGGAGGCTTCAGCTTGCCATGGAACATCACAAACAGGGAGGTGAATCCTCCTGATAGCTACCTGCTTTATGAGTCAGCATGGAGTAGAGATGGTGCCCTTCCAGTGCCCTTCAAAAGGAGCAGCTGTAGTTGCCCTGCCCTTCAAGAATGCCCCTTCCCAGCTGTTCTGGGGATAAGCAGCTTTGGTTTTGCTGGGCTGCTCCTAGTATTTCTTTTCTGAGATGACACATAAGCAACGGTCTGTGTGATGTGCCCTACAGAGACCTGTTTGCCCTTCTCTGAGAGCTGAATCCTTCTAAATGGTGTGAAGAAATGGAAACAAGTTCTTCTTCCTGTTACCTGAGTTCAGCTCATTAGACTCCACAAACTTAATGCATTCAGATGTAAATTGAAAGCTGAATTTGCCCTGACATATATAGTTCAGATTTTATAGAGATCCTACCTTCCAGTTAAGTCAAATTGCAACCCATCCGAGCTTGATCTTTTGGAGCGCCTTGCTAACTATTTCTTGTCCTTCTCATGAGGACTCAGTGCAATCTCAGCTTCAGGAGTGACGCAAAGGAAGATGCACTATCATTACAGGGGAGATGATGGCTCTGTGCCATCTCTACAGTGATGTCCATCTATTACTTTTACTGTATGCAGCTTTAAACAGCACGTCTTGCTGCTCAGCTGTTTGTAGAAGGTTGTTCTCATCCCATCCTACTTTTCAGATAGTATCATAGGGGCAGGACGGCAGTTTCTGCCCAACCTGATACAGATGGCTATTCAATGAAAAACAAAAAAATGAAAGCTTCATAGTATTGCACTGTCAAATAATGGACTGTTCTTCTCTTTCTTTTCCTCATACCAGATCTGTCTTGTTGACATTTGAAAATATTTAGGGAAGTATAGTTTTCCGAGGGAACGACTGGATTTAATTGTGATTTTTTTTTTTTTTAAATGGGAATCCCCAAAGAATCCACTAGGTAGGAGGATTAAGAAATGAAACCTCTTTCCACTTTTTCATGGGGAATTCTCACCTGTTCTGTGAAGTAGACCTTAGGAGCTAAAAAAAAACCACAAAAAAAAACCAGGATAATGAAGAGACTGGATTTTAAACACTTTCTTCTGGTTTTTCATATTTGTAATTCCTCCAGAAACAGGAAGGCTAAAGCCTAGTTGCAGCAGCAGGTGTGGCATTGACCCAGCAGCAGATATCACATGGTTCATCAGAAAGCTGAGAAACCCAGTAACTTTCAAAGCCTTGGATCTCTGTGGATCTTTGCTTCCCAGCCTGAGGGATCCCTTACTTCTTACCCAGAAAATCTCCCAGAGAGAAGGCTCGTTACAAGATTTCTTCCATTCAGAGATATAGTGCATGGAAATACCTCTCAAGCTCTGCTAAAATCTAAATTACTTTGCGCTTTCAGTTCTGAGAGTTGTCCCATACTTCAGCTTCATCCCAAAATGGAGCCCTAGCCTCATGTACCTCAAGAACTGAGGAACTTTTCTCCTCAGCTGACTCCTATACTTGGCTCTCCTCAGCAAACCAGTTGTAACCTCAGGTCCTTATTCTCCTTCCCCTTTATGCTTATATGGTCAGAAATCATCCCACTGACATCAGTGACATCACAGCAGTATTAAAAACAGTCAGATGTTTAAAGCAAATGTGCATGTTTGAAGTAGCATATACTAAGCTTGAAAGAAGTGTCTGAGTACAGTAGACCACTTGGTGCAGGTAGTGACAGTAGCTTTTATTTTCACAATGGGATATGAAGACACATGTTGCAGGGGTAAAGTCCTTTAATAGAAGAATGCTTTAGCACCATATACTGAGTGTACTGCTTTTTTTTTCTCTGAAATCTTGTGAATTATAGATTAAAATAATTTAATTTCATGAAACACACAAGTTGACCATATACTTGTCAGGAGTATTGCGCATTTGCTTTGGTGTGGAATGAGTAGTAATTGTTTTCCAAACTCTTTTGTACCAAAAAAGAGGATGTGGTTCCTTTCCAAATATACAAAGTTATGTTAAACAGGAGAATTATTTGCAATTGCACAGGATAAAGAAGAATGTATTAATCTTATTACTAGAGATTTTATAGATATAAATATGGAATTGATTTACCAAGTCAGTACTGAACTCCCTGGGCTCATGTCCTAAGGGGTTGGAGGCTGGCCTGATCCTGCCACACATGCTCACTCTTGAATCATGCTCCTGCCTCCTTCATTGCTGTGGCTGGCTTTGCTCCCTTGGAGTTTTATTTTCCTGAGGCTGCTCATGTGACTCTCATGTGGAGCTGCTATCCTTGATTTGTATTTAAGCTGTACCTGTGCTGGGCAATCTGCTGCCAAGCGTAGCTGTTCAGAAGCATCCCTTCCAATAGGTTGGGCCAAGGCTGAATTGAGACCCTCATATCAATAAATAAGCAGCCAAAGAAGGGGTTTGTAGTGAAGCCTTGTCTGTAGTGTGGTTATTTTGTTTATTACAGGAAAATTCTGAGATTTAGATTAAAACTCCGCCTGCTCTGACCCTCTCAGCTTCTCTGAAGACACTGGGTGAGCTAGAGCTTAACAGAGGTCTTGAAATACCCTTAACACAATCAAATAAGAAAGGCAAAATAAATTATCTCCAAGTAATAGAAAAATGTCCAGACCATGATTAATACCACCTTTGAAAGATGAGACATGGTGCCATTGGACATGGTAGATTATACTCAGTTTCTGGTTTATGGATAGCAGCTGTACTTCAGGTTACAAGCTATGGGCTTGTGGTAAGGAGCCACAATATACCGTGGCAGAAAAGATACAGGCAACTACTGCATTCAAAAGCAGTTTAGGAGAAATCATTGAGTACTGCTGCAAAGTTGCTAGTATGGTAGCAAAAAGGATGTCGATAAAGACATGCAATGTCCTGCCCCGGTCACCTTATCTGGCCTTTCTTAAAGTTAGACTGAGCTCAGGAAGTGCAGGCTGGAGCCTGATACAAAACGCTTGAGACAAACAGTAGGGATTTAGGAGAAGACCACAACTCAAGTAAAACACATGGCAGCAGTTTACCTGTGTGGGTAATTCTCTGCTTTTACCAAAGGAAATCTGTTTGCCGTGAAAGTTCATGAAGACCTGACTATTTGTACATCCCCCACCCACTGAGCTGGGAGTTACACCAGGGCTAGAGGCAGCAGGAAGGCAGGCCTCACTAGGGAGTCAAAACAACAATTTAGACAAGAAAAGGTGTTCCTTTGCACACTGGATTTTAGGAAGGGTAAAATCAGTCCGGAAAGGGAAGAGATAAAAGGGCAAAGATTTCATAATCCACTTTCTTGCCTTAATAATCCTAAACAGGTGCAGTCTAACACTGTGAAAACAAGTTTAACTCTCAAAGCCAACTTTATCCATCATTACCAAGTTACTTCAGCCACTTATACACTTCCGTCCCTCCTTCCTGAGTACATATGAGCAAGAAAAAGGGATTTATTATAGACCAATGCCATTTGCATAGAATAAAAAGAGTAGGTGCAGTCATTCTGATTGTCCTGTAGCAGTAACAGATGGCAATTAAACAACACTAATCAGGCAGCAGCATGTTTGCAGAGGGGCATCAGAATAACATGGGGATGGACATTGTTCATCTTTGAAGGCTTAGCTCTAAACAAAGCTGCTGAAAGCCCTGATCTTTACAGCCTAACCAGCTTGAGGTGAGTGCTGTGAGCACACCTGGCATGATGGCAGAGCTCAGATGCAAGGGATACAAATTCTAGCCTGTGTGCCTGTGTGGGTCAGTGAGTCTGAGCACTGTATAAGCACCCCCACTGAGTGAGGAGGAGGTGCATTGACAAGGAACAACCCATTAGATGTTCTTTGTTGGCTTGAACACCTTCAGATGCTGATAGTGGACTTGCCTATTGCACTCTTCTTGCACCCTGACCACTACAACCAGATACTGTCCTTTATGGCAGATTTCCCTGATTTATTTTGCTAACGTTTCTTTTAATACATGTTGCTGAAGCCGGATTAACAAACTCAGAGACCAAAGTCATCACTGCTGATGAGGCACAGCATGGTCAGGTGGTATTTGCCCACATGAACTGTGTTGAAGTGCTGCACAAATGAAGTCATGGGGAGAAATGGGAGGATAGCTCAGTTACTGCAGCCTAGTCACAGTTCAGCTATTTCTTTGAGAGTGGCCAGTTGTGCAGATGATCTTTGTGATATGAATATTTTTGTGGAAGTGTTGGAGGCTCTTGCAATAGCTTCCTCAGTTTTGCAGATCTTTTCGCTAGCACATTGCCTGCTGGAATCAGGAAGTGGAGTGAAGATAGACTTTTTTTGGGGGGTTGTTGGTTTTTTTTTTCCAGAAAGAGAAATAACCCTCACAGTTCCTGAGAAAAACCTAAAGATGTAACCTTAAAATTTCTTAAAGATTCAGAAAACAGAAGGCATAGGAAAACAACCTATAGGAAAACAATCTTCCTTTTTTAAAATTAATTTTAATTGCATTTATTTTGGATCTTTTCTGACCTGGAATGGAGATGGAAAACATGGAAATCTGTGATACTGACTGAAGTCACTTCACAGCTAAAGTGAATGAACTGAAGTATGTGCCGGTATTCATGACACTGACTTCTAAGATGAAGCCATTTCTTTTGGTAGCAGCTGCAGATTTTCATGGGAGGTTTTCAAGTCAGGGCTGGATGAAGCCTTGAGCAACTTGGTTTGACTTCATGGCTGACCCTGCTTTGAGCAGGGGTTTGGGCTAGAGACCTCCTGGGACTGCTGTTAGCCTGAGTGATCCTATAAAAGGGAACCGGCCAGTGAGACTGAGTCAGTCTGTGGGCAAGCTCAGGGCAGATGGCAGTTCTGAGAATGGATGTCTCAGTAGGGCAGCAAAAGCAGTTCCCATCCTCTAAAGCCCAGGTTCTGGGAGAAATACTGCTAAGATTTACTGAGGGAAGGTATTGAAAAAATAAATAAACCATAAATATTTTCTGGGCTAATGTCTTACCTGTGATCTCCCCAAAACTGTAACATTTCTTTCTTTGGTAGATACCTTGTCTATGAAAGAAAGGAGAGAATGTGTTTACTTTATTTAACAGTGCAGATTCACAGTTGAATTAACTCATACGAGGTATGTGAATGTGCTGGAAAAGGCCCAGTAATGCCCTATAGATGCAGTTATATGCACCTCAGCATATTGCAGGGCTGAGCTTACTGCACACTGAGATAAACTTCACCTTGTGGAGCTAATAGCACTGCAAGGCTCCTGGACTGTTTTTGCACAGGTTCTAAAGGGACTTTTCAGTTGGAGTAGGACAATCAAAGGACTAAATGTATAACCCATCCTTCCCAAGTCAAACCTCTAGAGACAACCTCTGGCTTACCAGAGAGCAGGTAGAAGGGTCCATCAGAAAGTACATTCAGTTGCTTCTGCTCTCACTGTAATGGTACCATAATTCTTTTGCAAATGGTCACTTTAACCAAAATGGTTGGCCTCCTTGAGTGGAAACCCTGCGGCTTTCAACACCGGAAAGAAGAATTCTTCATACTGTAAACTAAGGCATGGAAAGCAGTGTAGGACTATTTATAGCTCAGATTTCCTTTAAATAGATGAGAGGCTAAACTTGACATTACAGAGTGAAAAGATCAAGTTATTTATATTTTTTATGATACCCCCTGCTGCTATTCAGTGATAAAGCAGACAAAGAGGTGACTGCCATGGTAACCACCTCATGAACTACCCTGGAGACTTGTCTACCAGCCAGAAAGGTCATTAAGCATCTGCAGCTTCAGGTTTGCTATACTGAATCTCTCTCTATATATATCTATCTGTAAGGCAAAAACATCAGCAGTCCCAGTAACTAGCAGTTAGGCTACTGCAGCCTCATGAATGTAAGTAAAGTAAGTGGGAAAGGATGTGGGCACTGTCCCTAGGAGAAGCAGGAGCCAGGTTTTAGGTGAGTCCAGGCTGTAGCTTTGTGCTGACACTGCTGTCACCCTGTCACGACAAGTGCTCTCACCATCCTTCATCCACCAGCCCTGTGTGCCCATGCTCTCATGCCCCTCTGGTCCCCATCTCCCTCTCCCTCATGCAGGTTATGGCTGGGAGGGAGTGAGCAGCATGGACTTGGGGATTTGAATGCAGGACAGTGTGGTGGTGCAATGCTTCTTTAGAGGTGCTACCATGTGCTGGGTTACATGGAATATAGCCTGAAAAGGAGAAGAAAGTGGTCAGGTGGTGGAGGGGCAGCTGGTGACTGCAGAGAGGGTGGGTGGCACACGAGAGACAGAGGTCTGGGAACAAGGTGAAGGGACAGCAGTAGGCAGCTGAGGATGGGGTCACATCCTGTAGCACTGGGTGACTGCATGAGCCTCCGAGATGCTCTGGCCCGAGCAGAAAGAAAGGAGGCAGCCCACGGAGGCAGGAGCCCAGCAGAGCTGACCTGTGGTGGGAGGTGAGGAGTCTGCAGGCAGGGGGCAAGCACCAGTGGGGAGGGCGAGAGGTCTGTACAAAACCGTGGCCGACCCAACCTCCTCGAGGCAGAGCATCGGCAGCAGCGTGCCGGGGAGCTGCCCCTTCCCCTCCCCGCCGAGCCGAGTTCGGGTGTTTCCCAGGGAAGCCGGCGTCATCGCACCCGTCTCGCAGGCTGAGAGCTGGGGCACAAGCTGCTGAAGGGGCTCGGCCAGTCGCGCACCACCAGCCCTGAAGGAGCCCGGCTCCCAGCCAGCGCTGCCGAGCACTTGGCTTTGTTCAGCACGGGGATACCAGCACTGCTCTCCAGACGCTCTTGGTACGCTTTCTGTATGCCCTGCCATACTGTGAGGGGAGCCAATTTTTCTGGTTTACTTCAGAGGAATGTTTTCCTTTATTGTTGCATGATGGAATGTGTGATTGAGGCAAAGCAAGAAAACATTGTCAGCTCTGGACCTGACTAGCCTGGCCAAAAAAAAAAAAAAAAAAAACCAAACCAACAGAAATGTGCTGGAAAAAAATAACAACAGTTATAAAAGCCCTTGGGAGAGAAGATCCCTCTTCCCTTCTGCCAAAAATGGCTGATTTCTGTAATTTCATCTCAATTAAGTAAATTATACATTTCAGCAGCAGAACTTGTCCAAGACTACTTTTTTCAAGGATTAGCCATTTGATGAATAAGAGATTGTGTATTTTTTAGCAGGGGAGGCTGGACAAGCTGAATATGTAGTTAACCTTAAGCTTCAAATTTTAAGCAGTTTAATTGCATATAAGCAGGCCTCTGAGCATGCAAGCTAGTATGCTGTTTCCCAGTAGTAAATTACTACGGCTCAGTGTGGTAGACACCTTGCCATTAAGGAGAGCAGACTGACAAATATTATCTTTTAAAGCAGTTCCTGTTGCTGCCGATGGTGTGTCTGTGGCACAGCTCTGAAGCTGTAGAGCTACCCTAGTTATCTTCAGATTAGCTTCGCTCAGACAGATAACAATCTGCCTACATCACCCAAGGCTCAGCAGGGGCTGATTTCCCGTTTATGCATGTTTCTCATTAGTGAGATAAGTCTACTGTCACCTACTCAGCTTCCTGGCATGACAACCCTGCCATTGAGCATGTCATTCTGCCCCATGGTGTGGGAGAACTGGGCAGCTCTGCCCCAGTGCTGACCTCCAGCTCAAGGAGCACAGTTTTGGTGTTGCTTCCTGCTGGATCTCCTCTGCCTTCACAGGCAAAGGCAAAGCCAAAAACCATTTCTGTGTGAGCTTTTATAATGATACAGGAGATATTATCATCTTCTGGTCTACCATCTGTGGTTTAACTGGAGATAGAATGATTTCTGGTCCTGTAAGGATGTCTAATCTAGACATCTTCCCAAGGCCAGTCTGCCAGGCAAGGGTGAGTCCTCTCTTATCCCCATCGTGATTAACCCTAAACAATAAGTTACCGTCAGGGAGTTCCCACTCAAGAGACTACTCTGAAGTAGGAACCTAGAGTCTTAGTTTGGCAAGAACAGCAGCTGAGGGCTTGGGGGGGATATTGTAAAACATGGTATGAGGACACATTTTATAACCTGTTGTGCAAGTTGATAATTTCTCTTCTAAATGCAAACATGCACAGGGAAAGCAGAAAGACTCACCAAGTCTCATTGGTCTGAGCCAAGTTCCATGTTGCTTTGATGCACTGCTTATTTTAAAACATAAAACACTTTTAAAACATAAGACACTTGTGCAGCTGCTTTTTCAAGATGTAACAGTGCCAGGTTTCTGTGTGGTTTACAAGTTGTTTTGGAAACATCGGGTTGCTTACAGCGAGTGGGTTTTTTTCCTTTCTTTTTTTTTTTTTCTTTTTTTTTTCAAATTCTCATCCTGAAGAGTTAACTCCCCTCTGTCCATGAAACCATTTTCATTTTTACTTTAGGCTTCAAATCAATAGGATTGTAGGGAAAGCCTGTTGCAAAGAAGCCCTAAGGGTCTTGTTAGCTTTGTTAATCCTCACTTTGGCTTGTTTTTTTCCTTATTTTTCGCTACCAAGAGCCATAATGCAAAATCAGTGTGTAATCAGAGCTACAGACTATGCGTGCTGTTCTAGGATAATATTGTCTTACCCTACTCTGCTTAGTACCTTGAACAGAACCCAGAAAGCTTACTGCTTTTAAAACAGCTACTCTAAATCAGTACTCATAATACCAGTGCCCTCGTCTCAGTGGCTAAACTGGAAGAAAATATAATTTTTGCCCTTGGGCAGTGTTTGTGGTCTGAGGATCTTAAAGAGCTTAATAAACAAGAGTTTAGACTTGTGAATGAGGCAAATAAGATACTGGAAGTGAAATGAAGGCAGTAAGGACCTCATACTTTGACCTTTGCGTAAGCCTCTCAAAGTCAATTGAGAGTGCAATCTATCCAAGTCAGAAAAGTGGAAATCAGAAGACCTTATTCCACCAGACTGCCAATGAGGTGAGATCACAGGTCTCAGAAGCAGAAATACCATCTTTTACTTTTACCATCTACCCTACTGACATGTGCCATTTCAGAGTGGGGTAGTCCCTTTCAGACTCACTTTTGGAAAGTGTTGTCCTTATTCCTGGAAGTCTCTCATGCAGAATCTGGTTCTAGGTACTGGATGACTTCCCTTAAAATTCTCAGAAAACTTCCTTTTTGTATAGGATCAATCTCAACTGTATAGTATTTCATGATATATCGCAGAGCCAGAGGAGTAAACTTTTCCCCAGAGTAAACAGAAATAAATAGTTCTTAATAGAATATATCTGTATGGTAACAATTTTTTTTTCACATTAGGATTGATTCTCAAGATAATCTATATGACCTGAAAATTGTTGCTAAGAAATAAACCCCCAGAATTTCAAATCATAGTGTCCTTTCAAGTTACATGAGGCACAGGGCAGACCTTTTATGTATCTGAAAGCTTCATTTACTTCACAAAGTTTTGCCAAAGAAATTAGCCTTCTGAGAGCAACTTGCAAATATCTATCTTCAGTTTGTCTTGTCAGCCATAGCCCTGAGCCCTGACAGATTGAATCACTGTGTTGGGCAGCATAAATCTTGTACTGCCATTGTAATGTATGGGTGGATGCTGAATTGCCTGTGAAAATATGACTTCCTCAGCAAAGGGCCCACAGTGCTCAACTGCTTATGGCAGGACCACACCAATCAGGTGTGTCACCCTGCTCCCCTAGGTGTGCTTGGGAGCCCTGTCGGTCCTCAACATTTGAGAAGGACCATGTTTTCCCCCTCATTCATGCTGTGTGAGGGCAAGAAAAGAGACACTGCATGGCTACATCTAAAAATCCAGCTAAACCTCATGTTGCTATCTGGTCCTGAGAAGAAGTCCTGGATGTGCACAGCCTCTGGCTGAAGAAATAGTACGAACAAAGTATGGAATTTCCACGGACTTTAAGGTGTTTATTCAAGCACTGAGAAGGAGATGCAGGGTGAGAAGCTGACAAGGAGGGCAAGTGCTTTGAAATGGTGCAGCCATTCACCAAACTGTGCTTTGCTCTAAATCTCTAAAATGGGTTTTCCTCCCATGGCAGTGCCCATGTGCCTGCCAGGACTCGTCACATGGATACCTGTAGGTAAAGCACTGAGGAGCTGTGACACTTTTCTTTTAAATGGGTTAGCTGTGCTTGAAGTACCCTTGAGAGCCACTTTCTCAACCCCTGCTGAAACACTAATTGCAATAAGGAGGAAACAGCAGTGAAATTACTGCAATACGTTTCTGCTCACACATCCTGCAGCAGAGGCAGTGAGACCAGGCAACAGCAGGAGTTTATGCTGGACTGAAGGCTTAAAATCTGAGTGGACACCAAGGTGCTGCCTGTCTGCTTGGGTGAACGTGGATGAGCCGCAGTACAGTGGAGCGGCCCAGACCCCTGTGGCCGTCAGATGCGAGGATGGCCCTTTTTCTTCAGTGCAGGGTATGGGTATGGTGCAGAGGGAAACAATGACCTCTGCTGAGTATCCCCCTCGCTCAGCCTCAGCCCGGGAAGAGTGCAAAAGCCTGTGTTTTGCACCTTCTTTAATGGCATTAATTTCATTCTGCACAATACAATCGTATTTTATGAAAAATATAGTTTAAAAATAGATTTCTCTTATACTCAAGACCCAAGCTTACTAACACTTTGCCACTTTCATAATTAGTTGAAATTTCCTAGGAACTCTCACCAGTAGTGATTTTTTTCATCATGGGCAGAAAGATTAAACTCTGTAAGAAACCATAAAATTGAAATCGTGTGCGAAAGCATGAGTTGGATGCACAACAGAATACTCAGACAGAAGTCAAAAACAGGGAAGTTTCTGCCCTTTCTTGATGAGGGAAAAAATAGAAACAACTGACAGTTTTATGAGAGAATCACTAGGAAAGACAAGAAGGACAAACCAGATCTGGGTTGGCCAAGACAGTCTAGAACTGTGCAACCAAAAAGGAAACTACATCTTAGACATTAGATGGAAGAAGCAGAGACATCAGATCTCAGAAGAAATAGAAAGGCCTTGAGAAAACAGACAATGACAGTGTTTTAGAAGAACATAGCACTTGATGGCCACACAGTACCGTCCAGAAAGTCTAAGACACAATGCCGGGGAGATATATTAGGAACTTTCAGAGTTGTTGCAGGAAGACACCATAAGCACCCTAAGAACTTCTAACAATGTAATCTAAATTTCCCTCTATCCAGCTAAACCTCTTTCTCTTAATACCACCACCAGCCTAGTGCATGATAAGGGCCAGGAGGAGACTGCATGTGCTCAGGGAACTGAAGCAGCATGCTGAAGGACTTCCATCCCACTCTGCATAGCACGGCCGATACGACAAGCGCGGTGTGTTGTGACAAACGCAGCAGCCTCAGCACGGGGGTCACTAGTCCCTGCACTCCCCTGTTGCAATACGCAGGGCTCGCTCCCCAGGGGCAGGAAGCTGCTATCCTGGCTCGTGCAACAGCTGGGAACGGCAGTGTCTGGAAGTAGGGAAGTCAGTAACCTCTGCCTTGGAGTGATCCCACCGTCATAGCAAGTAAAGGGCTGAGGGCAGCAGCACAGCAGCAAAGCTGGCCGGTGCTGCTTACAGCAAAGGTCAGTGCCAGCAAAGTTATGGCCACGGTGGTGCCAAGCCAGAGATTGTGTCAAAGAAAGGAAACCCCAATGGGAGGTCTAGGCAGGAGACTGTGGGGTTATAATCTTAGCTCTTAAATAGAAATAGTGGAATCACTCCCATTATTACAAATCTCACAGTTTGCCAGAATCTGGAAAGATGAGAATATATGTTGTGGTTTTGAGGCTTGGGGGCAGGACAGGTAATCTCTGGGACCCAGGATGGTCCCAGGGGAAGCAGTTTATTCCCTCACCTTCCTCTCCACACTCTTTAAAAGAGGCAGGAAGTGGGTGCTTCATGCTCTCTTGCCCTGTTGCTCTTGGTCTTGGTGCTGCTGAGGTTCAGCCTGCCTGATTCCATGCAGTCCTGAGCAATCCTACTGCCATCTGAGATTTGGGGTTTGTATATCTTGTTTACTTTGTATTCCTCCCATCTTTGTATACGTATCTACCTCCCTTTTTGCTTTCTGTTTTCTGTTAATCAATATACTTTATTTTATTTAACTTCCAATCGGTGCAAAGCCTCTCTCTCTGGGGGGAGCACACAAAATTCTGTTCCGTGGGGGGCCCACCCTGAGTTCTGATACGGAACCAGAACAACATCAGGCATATCCAAGCAGGACTCTGGAGGGTCGTTGCGTTCTAAGAAATCCTCTGTCAGTACAGGTGCTGCAGAATAAGGAATTCATTTATCTGAAGTCAGATGTCTCTGAAGGATTATACAGATATCAAAAACAGTGAATAGAACTAACAGCACCATTAGAGAAGAAGCAGCTGAAGTAATTGGTTCCCCTGAGCCTGTTTAAGCAGTGAGAAGATGGAAACTGAGGTGATTGTCCATGTGACCAAATCAACAGGACAAGCAAACACAATTGTGTGAGGAAAAATCATAGAGGAAAGGAAGGCAGAATGCCCAGGGACAGCATGAATCTGAAACATCAGCATCTGAATGGAGAAATGATGGGGAGATCTAAAGGGTAAAGGAAACATAAAGACAGATTTCAGTCAGTGCCTAAAGATGACACTCTTCAGAGCATGTTGGCATAGTGAAGGGAAAGATGAGACAACTGTAAATATTTATAACATGGCAATGTCCTGTTGACTTACTGAGTTGAACAAGGGACACAAAACAGAGTATTGTCAACAGTGAACCACTAATTCATGTTACTAATGCTTCTGTCATCCATACAAAAAAAATTTCAATTACTTCTGATATCTTTGTTTCAGACTGCTCAAAATTGCCCTCTGATCTACATATTTCCCCTTTTATTTCCTGAAGGTGACTTTTCTGCAGGCTTCTAAATATCAGGTAAAAAAAATATGCTGTGGCAATATGTTTGGCTCACAGAACACAGCTTATATTTGCTGTTGCTTTTGATCATATTCTTGACTTCCTGTCACTGTTCTGGTGAGATGTGGAGATTCTCTTGCTCTTCAGGTGCCCTGGGTGTAGTTTTATGAGCCCAAGAAAGTTGAATTTTGTTTCTGCAGTTTTCAGAAGGATTAGTGCAGTCTGGCAGAGAAGTGTCTGCTTGTAGTTTTTGCAAAAGTCGTGAGTTCCTGTAAATGGCAACATCATCATCTCTCCCTGAGCAGCAGTGCTCATGTCAGTGAAATGTCCCGGCTACCCACATGCCCACAGTCAGAGGAAAACACCTTGACTGTCTTCTCAGAGCAGGGCACCCTGAGGGCAGTAACGGCACTAGGGGAGAGAGACATTGTCCCAAACAGTCAGCAGAGCCCTTTTAGCTGTACAAAATTACTATTTTCTGTGTCTTTCCAGGAATCAGAACCACACACCAGGACCCACTTAATGGTCTGCGCAAGCGAATGACCATTCCCACAAGAGATGTTCCTATACCAAACCCACCATCTGCCACCCAACAGCAAAGTGGTCAGAAAGCACTTGCCTCAGGTTCAGGAAAATGTGTTACAGGTTCTCCCAAGGAATACCACCCCTACAGGAGATTGCAAAGCTTTCCCCGTGGGTGCTGTGCTGGGAGTGGATCCAGGTGGCCGTGGTAGCCCTGCACAGGCTGCTTGACACTCCCGCCGTTCAGAATAAACTATGGGTAGAGTATTGGTCCTGATGGTGCTAGTACCTTGAGTAATCATCCATCTAAAGCAGTGTTTTTTCTATTCTTACTTGTTTGCAGGCCTCTCAAAAATGTCCCAGCAGAGCTGTATGTCTGTACAACAAACTCCAGCCTGCTGACAAATGTACTTGATTTTGTTAACCTTCTGTGACCTCTCAGAGCAGACCAGGGCCAGTCCAGTTTCTATATACCACCTGATGAAAACTCCTGTCCTTAAGCGCCAGCAGCTTTTGTACCTAGACTGCTGTAGCTCTATAATTCCTGGTGATCTATGGTGGTTTATGCTATTTAATTACATATGGAAGGAGAAGTAGCTGTATGGTGACAAGACATTTCTATGTGAATACTCCTGATGCTGAGGGACTTGGACTAATATACTTTTGTCTAAAATTCAGACTTCCAAACGGCAAAGCTTCCTGGCACAGAAACAACCCTTAGTCCCAGTCCAAGAGGTCTGCTCATGTTTATAAACATGTACAGGTGCAGCCTGATCGCTTACATACACCTGCAGCTTAGGATGCCAAAGTGAACATGTGGTTCTTCACAGAAAAAAAGTCTTTAAAACCATTGTCTGTACAACAGGCTTGCTGGAGATACGAGTGAGTTCAAACTCGTGGGTTCAATTAATTCTCTGGAACAGCTCTGGGTTTTGTCTTTATTTTTGTTTCCTATGTCAGATCTGTGAAGCAGATGGATTTCAAACCGTAGAAAGTGTTCATGGAAGACGTTTAACAAAAATAATTCTTATTATGGAAAAAGAAAAAAAAAAAGCTCGCTGAACATTTCTTTTTCCAGTTGTGGGAGAAAAGTAAGGGAAAGGGATTGTTTGTCTTGAAGTATGTTTTCAATTTCACATTGCAGTCTGATATCAGTGCACACACTATGGTTGATCTGTTCATGCTGATCCAATACAAGTTGATGTTAGGAATGACTTCTGAGAATTACATGGCCTTTGCCTTTTTAAAAAATGCCTGCACTGGTATATTCAGCCCAAAATAGCAACCTGCCAGGCCTGGGCTAAGACAAAGGGAGAAGTTAAAGGAGGAAATGCCTTGTTTGGAGAATGAACTGTGAAGCTGGACAAGAGACAAGCTTGAGCATTTTCTTCCAGGGGGATTTTCTGCTGTCTGGAGAACAAGAGCCAGGGCACAGAGCCGAGGGAATGGAGAGCCAGGCTCTACTGGAGGCCCTGCTTTGTAGGGGAACTAAGAACCAGGCAGGTAGGGGATGGTGCTGGAGATGTTTTACAGGGCTCTGAATCATGGCAGAATGAGGAAGCTGAATCACAATAGCTGAGCTTTGTGTGCACAGCTCAGAACTGTGGCCTGGAAAACAGAGTGAAGGAAGAAGATGCAGAGTGGCTGTGAGTACCAGTATGGGGGTGGGAGCTGGTGCTGTGCCCCAGGGACTCCCAGTGTGGCAAGAATGGTGCAGCTCTGGGGCTGCAGTTCTCCACCACCAGTAGGTGGGCATTTTTTAGAATCTGCTGCAGATTTCCTTAAACTTGTCAATCTCTGTTTGTGATGGTGTGTTGTCTGTGTATAGACACAGACTATTTTTAAGAATATAGTATTGAAGCAAAGATGGACACTTCTCTCATGCAGATCCATCTCTTTCTCATGCAGGTCCACCTCTCCCTCGGGTTATTGGTCAATGTGAAATTTTCTATGCCAGACAGTGAATTTTTTCTAGCTTTGCAGCCAAAAGCTCTATAATTACACGTGAGATTTGGGCTACACGAAGCCATTATAAAGGAGGTCAGTTTGAAGAAGTCTGCAAAGTGGCATAGACTGTATCGTGCCACTTCAAGTGCTGTCACTGTATAACACAATGGGGGGCAGAAGACAGGGCAGATACAAATAGGCTGTGCTCACATTGCCTGTGTGACCCAGGCCAGAGACCACAGCAATGAAACAGTAATTTCTTTTTTTCATTTTTTCCATCCAGACCAAACCAGATTCCAGTGTGGAGAGTCACAGGGTCAGCCCCATATGTATTGCAGATACGCACATCCTTAGAGACAGATGGGCTTGTAACGAACCCCTTGGATGTGACCTGGGTTTTTTTCCTTCCTGTTGTTTCTGTTACCATCACAACACTCTGACAGCTTGTTTTGCCAATGACCAGGCCAAACAGGAATGACACAACCAGCAGGAAGAGAATCCAATATGCAGACTGTATTGTAGACACAAACGTTACGATATGAATGACCGCCAGGGGTACAAACAGATCGGTCAGCTCATACATGATTGACACCACCCCCAACAATCCAACAAAGGATGCAGCTCGGCCCACAACAGGTGGTACAAACAGTGAACCAAGGTTTCCCATAGTTGTCATGGGAAAGAGCCAGACCAGCAAGCTGAACACATAAGAAAAAGGTACCCACACGGCGACTCTCACCCAATCAGCCCATGTTCACAAAGGTCTTAAGCAGACTGGGGCCCAGCTCCAGGGAGAGTCAGGAGGTCTGCCCTGAACTAGGAAGCTCTGTGGAGTGCACTCCACAGCCAGACACTCCTGACTCCCTGCAAGTGGTCCCAGCTTTTATCCCCAAGCAGACACCTGACCTTTGTTCACTCAGTGCGGGACCCCTGGGGCTCATTTCCCTTATGGCTCTCCCTGCAGGGCCGGCCGCACCCTGGGGGGAAGCTATAAGGCAAACTCACCACCTCTGTATGAAGGGCTGTGGGAATCACCCATATGTCAACCTTAATTCAGGGCTTGGGGTTCAGACCCCAGCATTTCACATCTTGAGCTAACCATTCAGAAAGCCAGGCTGAGACATTGCCTCTCTAGTGTTTCCCTGAAGAATCTCATTGTGTTTGGCTGTCTGAAGCCAGTTCTTTATGCCTCTTCGTATTAGTGCAAATACTGGAAAACCACAGAATGCAAGATGTGTGAGCCAAACCCACCAGCTTTTTTCACCATACAGCTCAAAAAGAACAGTTGCTAACTGTCTTCTGTTTTTCATCAGTCCTGTACCTGGAAGGATCTGTCCTTGTATTTGAGGATGTCTTCAAACTGGTTGCCTTCTACTGTGTCAGTAGGTGAGTTGGATTCATTGCTTCCAGGGCGGGTTTGCTTTGCTCTCCCTCCTAACACTGCACTCCCCCAGCATCCGCTGTTCCCTCCAGTTTCCTCTAACCTGCCAGACCAGGAGGTATTTCAGATGCTAGTATCTACAATGGGGCTGGATCACCAGTTCCTAGCCAGGCACACCACAACCACAGCCCTCCCTGAAGCTGGAAGCTTTGTCTGAGGAAGGTCTCTAGGGCTGTACCCACAAAGGGCTGAGGCACAGGAAAGGGGCTAGCAGAGCAAGGAGTTGAGAAAGAGTCCTGGGGATTAACCATCGCATATTTAAAGCAGATTTAAGCATCCACACACACCTGGCAGTGACCTCCTTGCAGACTGCGGGAGACTCAGAGCACTTAAACACCTATGGTGAATCTCTCAAGGGAGTAGTCCTGAAACAATTTCTGTTCTTTAGACAAAATTTAAAAACAAAATAGAGCGATAAAGAAGATGCCTTGTTTGTTTGCTCAGCACAGAAATGCCAAAAGTACTGGGGGACCAACCTGTAAGGTCATTTTCATTACGGCAAGGTTTGATCAGGAACTGATGAGTCCCTCTGTGCAATTAAACCTGTGTGTCTGCAGTCTCTTCTAATCTGTGCCTGTGCTGAGCACACTGCAGTCACACCCCTACAACCAATTTACTGATTCTTTCTGCAGCAAGCCTGGTTTTGAGTTGGATGTAAACTTTTGAACTCCCCTATATAAACTTAGATGACTCCTTAAGTAGTTATTTCCATTTAAGAGGGAAAAGCAGATTCCGGATATGCTGGCAAGGCAGTTGTGTTAATGACTTGGTTAGGGCATGTGGTAGGACCAGTTTATCTATGGCATGATACGACGTGCTGCAGCTCATCCAGCCAGTAATATTCACACTATTTTGAGGGCTACTTCTGCAGCCAGCTGAGTTCAACGCCGCCGTGCCAGGACTCCTGCCCACATGCAAGGGACCATGCTCTGTCTCACTCCCATCACTGAAAAGATATTTAACCGTTTAGATGTGTATAGACCCTACAGAATGGGCATAATTTAGCCCCTGGACCCACATAAAGACTTCTGTCATACCAAAGCAAAGAAAAACCCAAATGCAAACAAGAATTGGGCATTTCTAGTCAATGGCTGGTGGGAGGGAAAATACGCTTGCTTCTGCTTTCCTGCAAAAAGGATCAGGGCTTAAGCAAGAGTCTTAGAAAGAAAGAAAAGCTTTTATGTTAGTTCAAATTATTGTTACTTCTGATTGTCAAATACACATTCAGATGGTTCATGTGATTTCTCATGTTACTGTCAAAAGACAAGGTAAATAGGGAATAAGTTTCTGAGAATCAGGTAATCAAAAGGCTGCTTAGGCACTGACCTGTTGTTTGCTGGCAGCCTGTAGGAGCTCTCTGTGATGGTGAGTTGGAGAGGCTTGTTCTCAGGGCTGTAGTAAATAGCTATAGGTAGCTTGAAAAAGCTTATTAGGGCTGACAGGCTCTTCTCAAAAGAAAGTTTGGCCTGGCTAGATTACTGTAGATTATAAAAGTAACAGCTATAGGTAGCAGGTGACTTGATGGCTTGTCTGCAAGCTGCTGCCCCATGAATAAAGCCAGATTTATATTTTTTTTAGGGTAATGTCTTAACTTTTCCTGATTTTTAGATGCATTTTCCTACTAAAATTAAAAAAAAAAAAAAAAGAAGAAGAAGAAGAAGGGATCTATTCTTGCATATAACAATAACAAAGAAAGCAGAAGGTCCATGGACCCCCTTCCTCTTTTAAACCTGAAATCGGCCATGAGAAAAAAATAACCTTGAGATCACATCAGTTTATATCAAACAGTACGACAAGAAGAGTGCTCAGTGATGCTCCGAGAACCCATGAAGTACACAGTACATCAGTTAAGATACATGTCTGTTAATGAGGGCAAAAATAGCTCCCCTGCATTCATCTGCCAACAGATCAGTCTGCAGTCACATGCTTTTTTGGGGTGTGTGTTTGCGTAGCAGAGACCACCCACTCACAAGGCCAGCTCGTTCTAAAAGAATTTCCTGCAGCTAAACTTTTTAACGTGCAGTATGATCCTGTGCCCTTCCTTGCCACCCTCTAGGTACTACTCTTACTGGCTTTTCTAGTCCTTTTTAGAACAGGAATTGAGGTAGGAACACGTTGAGCAAATTGTCACTGGGCACAAGGCAAGCCTAAACATTACACTGCCAGCCAAAGAGCTCCATTAAATTATTTGAGACTTGGGGTTTGTTTCAGTGGAACCCAAGTAATGTCCTCTGAGAATTTATATTTTTTTCCCAGTAAAAATACAGCATCTTTCCGGACACCAAGCAGTCAGAAGTCTGAGAGGGAGAGCAGAGGGATATATGTCTTTTCTCAATGTCATGCAGCACTTCATCATTGTCTGTCACTTCACCCCGTGGTTGCACCTCCTCAGGAGGGGTCTTCCTGTCCTAACCCCACTGTGTCTTGCCATGTTCCAGCACGTTACACTTACACTGGTTTTTAAAAATGAAAGCAGGATGGGGAGAGAGGGTTAAATAGAAAGAAAAAGGATAATAAACCTCCTCCACACAAAAAAGAATGGCTTTTCTAATTATAATAAACAACATTTGCACCACCTCACTTTTCATGGGAAGGTATTTGAACCCCTGTGGCCTCCTCAGAGGTGAGGGGCATTGCTGCTCTTTGAGGAGGGTGAAACCAAGATGCAGTGATTAAGCCAGTGGCAGAGCATGAAGCACTACCACAGAAGCTGGTGATCTCTTGTGAAATAGAGCCACCCAGGTCAGCACAATGTCTGTGGTGCCTTACTGGCCATGAGATCTCCCTCTGACAACATCCAGGACTTTGCAGATCAGGGCTGAAATTGTGAACCAATTCAGTCACTCAAACCAATAGTAAAATCTGGAGTTCCTTACAGTTGCAGGCCTTATTCTTTTGCTGGGTTTTCACTGTGTTTGTTTTTACAGGGATTTGCTGCCCTTCACCCTGAAGCTGCCACAAGCAATATTAGAAGCCAGTAGCTTTCAAGACCTTGAAATTATCTCTAGTCTGGGAATAGGTAAGTAAGTCCCTCAAATCAGCCAGAGTTTCACTCAGACTTATTAGAACCATAGTGCACAGCCATAATGCAACTGGAGGACAGATGAACCACTCAGAATGGTTGAGGAGGCCTGAATGCAAGAGAGAAACTGTTTATTATCTTTATGTTATACCAAAAAAATAAAGGCCACTTGCTCCTTTGGACATAAGCCTCCATGAGGGACCTACAGTCTCCCTGTATAAGCTGGGGCTTCCAGCAGCTGAAGAGCAGCACAGCCTCTCAGGACAGCTTCACACATTGGAATTAGTTGGCATCTGAGCTATATGAAAAGAAGAAAGCACCTTTGCAATTTATCCTTATGTGTGGGGGCAGTGCTGATGGAAGTCTGATATTTCTGAACTTCGATAGTTCAGCTTGTTCTTTCTGGATTTCTAGTTGGTAGAGAAGTGTGTAGTGTCCCAGCGTGTTCTTTTGCCTCACACTAATCAGATACAAAGAGGAATGTTATTTTTAGTTACAGCACCAAATGCACAAATTTTAGACCAGGTGTATAACATCACAGAGCTGGGAAATGCAGTTTAGTTAACCAAAGCTCTCCTTCCTTTTCCCTCCTATTTAACACAGTCCACCTGAGACAGCTTTTACAGTTAGCCACTCTCATGCTACTTTGGCTTTCAGTTTTCACTCAGCTTTGAAAATAGCCGAACAAGAGTGAAAGCTGGAGAGTTAGCTTACTTAGAGACACTCACTAGAGCACTCTGGGGATTTAGGGATCTATTTTTGGATGTTCTGCATTATACCTCCCAGAAGGCATGGGCAAACCCCACTGGTTTCACTTCAGGCAGTTTTGTTGAATTTGACTGTCGGATTTGCCTCTAACATTTTCAGCATCCTCTATTTTGAATATGTTCCAATTTGTCAAAGCATCCTTGAGTATGGATATTCAGAAAGCACTTACCACTTAAAGAAAGGCACTTTGCAACTTGAGATAGAAAGTTGTAAACTTATTATTAATTTCATTGTAACAAATGTGAAAATTTGGCTTAAAATGTAAGAAGTGTATCATGATTTCCCAACCTTTGGTCTAGTTTGAGCCATCAGAGGAGATCCTGATTCCAGCAACAGTCTCCAGCAACCTCTGAAAGGAAGGATTAACTAAAGCACAAGCACCAAAGCAATGTTGGTCGTAGTTTCCTTCCTTCTCTCCTGTACACTGGTGGTCGTAAAAGTGGTGATGGTTGGAGGTTTACTTGCCACAGTACCTTGCATGCCAGGAAGTTTCTGACAATAGAAGAAAACCTGCTGTTGTGTAAAGATTTTCTGGGAAATGATCCTAGCTTCTTGGAATGCCATGCTGTCTCAGGAAAGTCAAACAGGCTGAAAAGTTACTAATGCTGTTTACTACTTCGTGGAACAAAATTTCATGGGTATAAATGGGTACACAAACAATAAGAGCTGCTTAAGCTGTAGTGGCACTCCCAAAGGAAAGCTGGCTTGTTTGAAACTCTCATTTGTTGCTGTATATTTATTTAAAACTGATACATCTTTTGAGAAGGTAGAAGTAAGATGTCTGCCTGCAAGCTGGGCTGTTCCCCAGAGGACCTGGGTGCTGTGTATATTGTAAAAGAGGATGGAGCGCAGGCCCTCTAGTCCTGAACCCACTGGTAAAGAAGGCATTTCACAAGAGAATTATCATGCTTTCACTGCACAAAGAGCACAGACCATCACAGAAATGCCAAAGTCTCAGAGAATTGCTTATTTATCACTTCCAGAGTGTAAGCCAATGGAGAAGCCAGGACAGCAATGGGAGACATTTAAACTACCTTTCCTACTGTACAGGACAGCATGGCTGGTCTGGGAAACACCCTCTCTGAGGGAGCTGTGTAAACCTTGGTAGGACCACCACAAGTGGTCCTTCACAGTCTGAGTGGTGCATTACATTTCCTCAGTGTCTTATCCTGACCACTACTGAGAAAAAATAACCAACTTCCCTTTTGTAGATTGGTTTACTCACCATTTCCTCAGCCCATGAGACAGCATAGCATTATGTTCTGGCTTAAACAAAAACTGTCCTGCATTTGCAGGAAACTCCAGTAGAGTTGGAGTGTTTAAAAGAAATCATACCCCAGAGACTCTCATACATGAAGAGCTGGCAGCATGATGCTCTTATGTGGGCTTGCATCTGCATGTCTGCTCCCAAATTCTGTTGTCAAGAGTGCTGCTGTTCCTGGCAACACTTTTATTTTAAGCTTCTTTGTTCTTCTCCCTCCCATGGTAGGAAATCAGAGAATAAAGCTGTCCTAACCTTATCATCCCTAAGAAAATGCTTACAAAGCCAGGTTAGCCACTAGCCTAGGCTGCTTGAGGCTAAATCAGCCCTTTTATCCTGATGGGAATGGACAGTCTTTTAGTTCACCTGTATGTGGCTCACTCTGTGCCTATGTTATAGAAGCGCTTAGTTGGAAGGAGCAGAGGGGCAGCAAGGAGTCAGCCTGCCCATCCTACAGCACTGGCACCTGCTGGAAGGGAAGGAACAGTCTCTGTCCCTGGGGCAGATGGCTGTGGCCAGGGGACCACATCACTGGCAGAAGGAGGCAAGGCCAGCAGTGGGCCCAGGGCACCAACAGAGAAAGGCAGAACCATGCAGCAGGCAGGTCATGACAGCAGCAGAAAGAAGGTGGCTTTTTCAGCAACAACAGGGAGGTGGATGCAAGTGGGAAGCCATCAAAAGTCCTGGCTACGCCAGGGAGTGAAATAGGAAGAAGTGACCTGTCTTTGGGGACACAGTGGGCAAGGGAGAGATTTTATCTGCATGTGTTTCACCCCCACATTCTGCGTTGGCTTTAGCAGAAGAGTTTCTTTGCTCTGTTTTCAGTTCTGCTATGACCTTCCTAACTGGAAGTCCCTTTGAGCTTTTCTGGGGTGCTGGTTTTTAGGAAGAGGCACAGGCAGACCTTGCCAAGCCTTTGGCCAGCTCAGCCCTCTGCTCCCTCCCCTGTGATAGGCTGGGGGCTATGCTGGTGCAGCCAACAGGAGAATGGGGCCCTGGCAAGGCACAGCTGAAGGCACCATCCTGAGAGCTGTACCACATGCTCGGCGCTGAGGGTCATCCCATGCATGTACAGCCCCATCCATCCTCTCTTGGGCCCAGTACATGATGTTGTTGCAGTAAGACAGGCTTGACACCAAGCACAAGGCAGGGTTCAGGCACTGTGTGGTAGCCCCATTCGTGTCCTCTGTAGGTCCACCCAGAATAGTGTGCCATCAGTGTCAGCTCTGTGTCCAGAGACCAAGCATGCTGAAAGCCTTATTTAGTTATCTGCATACTTGTGTTTCCAAGATTTCCTACTTGTCTCTAAATCTGTGGATATCCACACAGCCCTTACCCAGTGAATTCCTTCAGAGGTTTATACCTTTTCCTTTTCCTTGGTCAGAACACATGGGGTTTGAAAGATCCTCTTTCCCAGTGCTTCCAATAGTGGACCCTGGATTAGCAGCCCTAAGAGTAATTAAAAGCAATCAGACTGGTAAGGCAAACAGGTTTGGATTCTCAACTCGAGGGGAAGGGAAGGTTAAACGTGATACAGAATCTGTTCAAAAGATGTGCAAATGCCTTGCAATTTCTAGTAAGAGGTTTTTGACATACAGAAATGACTACTTGCATTTGAAACACCACCTTCCTTTTCCACTCGTAGTGGATGACACTATTCTTTAGCCCTTCAGTATACAACATTCCAGTGTACACAGTCATTTTCACCATCTTTTTTCTCTTACACCTAGAGGCAGGAAGTTTCAAGCAAGGTTCAAAATGGAGAGTGGTCATGGGTATGGATAACTGTCATCCAGAGCTATAGACTTTAATATCAATTTTAAGCTGTGGAAGGTATTTAAAATCATGTTTCCAGACTGATTGTACTGCAAAGCAGGATCAGACCTCTGTGCAGAACAGACTCTGCCACATGAGGTTGCTGCACAGTAGAGTCATCTTCATCTGATGTCTCTTTTGCTCCCGGCGCACACTGGATCCAGGCTGTATATCTCAGCCCTGCACTTTCCCACAGTCAGCAAGAGGGAGACAGAACTTGCCTGGGGTCTTCACACCCTCACCTCATGTATCCAGAGCTATCTGCATTAGGAGGGCAGTGATCACTGAACAAGCCATGGACCCTTTTTCACAGTCATTCATATTTGTTACTTTTACCTTCCTGCTCACACTGAATAAGCCGCACAGCATTAACAGTTTTCACTAGGTGAGTGTCCTGAAGTTGTCAAGAAAGAGGTTTCTGGTGAAGCTTCTGAGCTTGTCCCGTGGTTTGAAGCACCTCACAGACATGAAACAGGCAACCCTTTCTTCACACTGTTTTGTGCAGAGGTGTGAAAGCTCGTGTACCATTTCTTTTAACAAAAAGTAGGATGCCTACATACCATTAACAGCTAAAATTCTCTCAGAGCATTTTTTCATCCATCTTTTCTTTCATTGGACAGATTTCTGGGATTCCTCCTTAAACCACAGAAGAAGAGGAGAGGAGTTATCCCACTCTGCAAAAGACTCTGCTTTCAGCACTGCCCAGGCAGACAGTTTAAAGTCTACCCAGAGTTTTGCAAGTAGCACAAACCACTGCTCATGTGAAATTGAGCTGTCAATAGGAAATGACAGGCTGTGGTTCGTGAATCCTATTTTTATAGAAGAGTGCAGTAATCCTTTTCCTCCAGATGTACCTCCTTCTCAAAGCCCTGCTGTGAGCGCCGATCTTCCCCCTGCCACCACGCTTACTGAGAGGAGGTCTCCCCGTCGCCCCCCTCCACCTCCACCTTCTCATGCTTTCGTTCAGAAATCTCCTCTGAAGCTCCCGCGGGATCCCATGACTGCCTGTGACAACGAGCTGCTTCTAGGAAAGAGCATCAAGGAAATGAAAATTGAGGGCGGTGACAATAAGGAAGGGAAGCAGAGCTGCTCAGCCGGTGAGCCCTCTGCAGTGAGCCCTAAGAAGGGCTCCCAGCCCTCTGTCCCCCCGCGGAGGCGGCTGTGCGAGAGGAGCTCGGAGGAGAGCTGTGTGGGTAAGCGTGGAAGTTGTGAAACGCTGAAAGGGGAACGGACAGAAGAAAACCAAGACAAAAGTGCAGAGAGCAGAGATAAAAGGTCGCTGTGCAAAAAGGCGGTAGAAATGCCCGGGGAGGTTCCCGAAAGGGCTGTATCACAGTTTCAGGAGGCAAAGCCCGAACCTGCAGAGAAGAAGGAGGACATGCCTGAGATACAACGCAATGCCCCTGAGAAAGGAAAGTCACCTCCTATCCCACCACCGAGAAGAAAGAGGCTTTCCCAGGTGCCAAGGATCCCCAGTGCCTGCCAGTCAAAGCAAAGAACAGCGGCAGAGCTGGGCACAGCCCCAGCACAGGCTTCGGGCAAGAGCAGTTCACCTGCAGTGGCAGATGGTGCCACCTGCACACACACCAAGACTGAACCGGGACATGGCCGCAAATCCGTCAGCTCAGCTGAACTGAAAGGTTCACACTCCTCCCTGGAGGGCCTGGGGGGCAACGCCGTGGCTCAGGCGTTGGTGTCCGAGCCAGACTCCTACTCCACCAGCAGCACAGAGGATGACCTGGAGGTGCTGAGCAGCTCGTCTGGTAAAAAGACACGCTCCGCGATCCTCGACAAAGCCAAGAACAGACTGTCCTTTGTGAGCCTCTCCAATGTCTTCACAGTCTTTTTGTCTAGTGACAGGAAGCTGCAGAAGAAGATAGTGGAGCTGGCACAGGACAAGGACTCATACTTTGGCAACCTGGTGCGGGACTACAGAGTGTACAGTTTAGAGATGATGGCCAAGCAGAGCTCTAGCACAGAGATGCTACAAGAAATACGGATGATGATGACGCAGCTGAAGAGTTACTTAGTACAGAGCACGGAGTTGAAATCTCTGATCGATCCAGCCTCCTACACCGAGGAACAGTTAGGTAGGTGACCATGCTTTACTCATCCTTGGGCGGGATTTGGGAAGTTTAGGAAGCTGGGATTATGCAGACACAGGTTCTCCTTTAGAGAATTACAAACCATCTCCTAAAAGCTTAAGGGTGTGAATTGAAGTCTACTCTGTGGTTGCCAGCACTTGGAGGAGCAGCTCTAAAAACTGGGAGTCCAACCAGGAGGGAAATCCCATTACGAATGTTTTAAAGGGAAGAGTTCAAGCAGAAGAGACGTGTTTGTGTGTATGAGAGAGACGTGAGTGTATGTATCCGTGCCCTTCCACCTCCACTGCCCCATGCTCTGCAGTGAGGATAGAGAACTCCCTGCACGTAGCAGCCAGACCAGGGGTCAGTTGCGGTCTTACAAGCAGGGACAAGACTATGATGATTTTGAGTGGCAGGCTGGAGGAATCGCTTAATCCTGCTCCGCACTCCTCAGAGCTCAGGGGATGCAGAAAAGCTTCCTGATGCAAGACCACTGCTGGCTCCAGAATGCAGCATTCTCCTCTCCTTGCCATAGAGACAGTTTGCCTTTGGGGAGGAAAAATAATATTTTGGGCTGTTTAGGAGTGTTTCGTTGCTTCTCATTCAATACTCTATGAGGGAGTAACGTGCTGCTCTGCTCCTTGCTAAGAAAAGAACTGGCCTGTTTAATGGATGTTCATGAGGGAAGATACAGCAAGCTGTAGGATTTTTTATCCCCGTCAAAGCCATACAGCCAGAAAAAATATGTATGCATGCACTCGCATGCTCTTCTGACTTAAAGCTGTTTCTTGAGGACCTAAGAACCAACACAGAACTAATTATGAGATCCCAAAGTTGGCTTAAAGCAAGCTGGGAGACCCTCAACACAGAATGTGGCCAAACACAGGAGTGAACAGGGATTCCAGGGGATCCTGCAGCTCCAGTATTAGATGGGACCCAGCTAAATGGTGAGCCAGGACACAGAGGAAGTCAGCTGTCAGGCTTCACATGATCTTGGAGTCCCCCCAGCAGAACAGATCTGCCAGCCCATGCTGGCATATCTTCTAGCTATCTGCCATAGCTAGAAGAGTGGAGCTACAGTTTCATGTCTCACCTGCAATTTTTTTTTCCCAAAAACCCCTTTCTTCAAGGCAGAGGGCATGTCAGCACAGACAAGTTTGTTCTGAATCTTGATTAGGGAAGGTGGAGAGGAGGCAGAAAGGAGAAGTGTCCTTGTTCTGCTTGGTAGAGCTGCGTGTGTGCAAGGATGCCCCCACCTTCACACAGACGTGCCTGGCAAGATGTAGCCCCGCTCACTGGCAGTTCCTTAGGCAGGACAATATGGTCCGGCCTAGGGAGGACAGTCTTCTCTTGCAGAGGACAGGGATTCCCACTGTGGAAGATTTGAATGTGTCCTGCTTCAGGCTGACTGATTCTCTGGGTTCCTTAAAGTAGTTGCATTCATATACACAAATGTTACTGCCCTCTGTTTCATGCCTCACTGACTTAGCAGATGAACTCTTTTGCCAGTGACCTTTTTGCCTTAGTGCAGGGGTGACAAGAGGATCCCTTGCAGTCCCTCAAGCTCTGCCTCTGATTTCTAGGAGATGGGCAACAGAATTTCTCGCAATCTCTCCTGCTTCCTTTTGCCTCCTGCTAAATATTAAGCAAACACTCAACCCACAGAGACTCTTTCATCATCCACAGGTGGTGACTTAAGTAAGAGTCACTTGAGCGGTAAGGGTGAGAAACTTCCGAGCAAATGGTGGTGTCTGCCTCTGAGCTGGTGGCTATAGCCCTTTCTCAGTCACTGTGGGGAAAGGGGCACTTTGAGGATACAGTTAATTTCATCCCAAAGTGACTATCTCAAACAGGTGAGAGAGAGAAAGTACATGAGATGAATCCCACCCAGGCATCTGTAAGAGCAGGGTTGTGAAAAGAAGCACAGTTAGGTGAGATTCCTCATCTCTTACCAGAGCTGGCTGTCCTGCTGCCTGACAGTTCCATACTGGTCAGCCCAGAGTCAGGCAAAGACAGGAGGGGCTGCTGGTAGCAGGAGCTCTCCTACAGCTCTAGTGACAGAGGCACACTGATGTTCATCTCAAGCCTAAACGGGACTTCTGGAGGGTGTTGGTAATGGAACATTTACTTCCTGGGGTTTAATTTCTGTTGCCTGCTCACAGCTACACAGTAGTGCATGAATAACTAACCACATGCTTTCTTACACCTGTACTACTGTGTTGATTATTATGATAGACTTTTGTGTTCTCCCTTCTCTGTGCAGAAGTGATTGCTGAGACGGCTTTGTACAAATGTGTCCTGAAACCTTTAAAAGAAGCCATTGACTCTTACTTAAAAGAAATCCACAACAAAGATGGATCATTACAGCAGCTAAAAGAGAACCAACTTGTGATACAAAACACAACTACCACTGACCTGGGTGTCACAACTAGTGTGCCTGAAACCGTTGTGCTGGAAAAGATTCTGCATAAGTTCACAACCATGCACAAAGCCTACTCCCCAGAAAAGAAGATTGCTGTCTTGCTGAAGTCTTGCAAACTCATCTATGACTCCATGACTCAGGGAAACCCAGGTACAGCACTCCTACTGATATGGTATCCCAGCTGATGTGGTAATATTCAAACTGGAGGTAACAGTTATGGTTGATGTGTTTGGTAGCAGCTGTCCACAGGCTCTGTTCAGAATGGGCTGGTTAGTGACTGAAGTTCTCTGCACCAATAACAGATATAAGATGTTACCTGGTTAACTTTAAGCTACACAACTCCAAACAGATGTCTGTAAGTGTGTGTTTTATGGGTAATGTCCTTTTTGCACAGCTCTTTACATTCACCTTAAATCCTCAGAGCTCTGTCCCAGCTTGTAGCAGCTTAATGGTAAATTGTAAGATTGGGTCTTTCGAAAAAGTCTCTTGATTTGACCTTTAGAAAGTTTTTCCTAAATGGATGAAGAAACACAGAGTGCTAGTACTGTTTGTTACTAATTCCCAATGCTTCAGTAAATTCCAAAAGCCACTACTACACTTCTTTGCTTTGAGGAAGTATGTGCTCTGAGTGTAAATAAAACCTGAGCCTCAGGCCAACCACTAAATGCGCACATTAAGCCCTTGGCCTGCAGATAGGATGGATTTTTGCAGATAGACCAGGGAGCCCCTTCCTACAACAATCTGCATACTGTATACTGGTGAGCTGATGACCAGCCATGCATAAATTTGGAGAGAAGACAGATATTAATTTGCAACAACCTGTGGTTGTTCAAAAACTCACAATCTCCAAAGGTGCTTTTAGCTGTTCTGCATTATTTTGTACTGATGAAGTGGGTCTAAACCCCAATCCCTAAATCAAGGTTGATATATGGATGATGCCCAAAAAGCAGGCAGGAGAGACCTTCCTCTTGGTTTTCTCTCAAGGCCTGGCCAATCTTGGGAGCAAACTAATTAGGAAATTAACACCAGGTGCCCTGCCTTTAGAGTTAACATCAGGTGTCCTGCCTCTGAAGTTAATAGTATAAAACCTGTCTCTGCTTGCAGTGGCGGTACCTTGGGGGATTGTCTGTTATTGGAAGGGCTCTGCAACTGTCTGTGGCAAGTAGAGTTCCTAGCAGTGGTGGGACAAAATTGAGACCAGACCAGAACAGAATGAGGGTTATGTATGTAATGATGCTTTTCTCTGGTAATGATTGTGGTGATTTCTGTATGATTGGAATTGGGCTGATGACTTGATTTCTAGTTTGGCTTGCTCTTTCATGTGTATTGATTTGTTTTTTCCTCCTGTTGTTAATCATGTTGTATCTTTCCTGTATTCTTTAGAATGGGGAGGTAAAGTCTGGCCTGTAGGCCTCCTGCTCGTGGCCTTATCTTTCATGCTGGGCCATGTAGTCAGCAAAAGAACTGACAGCAGTCTTGGAGCACTCATACAGGACTTGCTGTGTCTGTTCTGAGCCTCATCTCAGGGTCATCCCTTGGACAATGTGCAGTGTGGTTAGTGACCAATCTGGACATGTTAACAATAGAACAAGAAGCCACCCTAGGTGCTGAGCCTAAGCTACAGGGTGGATAGGACCTCTGACTGTCCTCAAGTGTAATGAGGTTTGGATGCAAGTAGGGGAATTTGCTGTAATGTTGTTAAAACTGTTGTGCTAAGTTTGAGAGCAAATTTGGTATAGATCAGAGGCTTGTGTGCCTCACTAAAACTGATGTAGGTGGGAGAGCCTCCTTGCAATGCTGGTTGCATAATATGTGTCTGTCACACCTCAGCTCACAGCCAGAATTTCTCTATTGGAGGAAATGTTGTGTCATTTTATGTAACAGAAATTAGGGGTTGGGTAGATAGTTCAAAAACCCTACATAGTTTAAAAGATTGGCATTCATGAAATTAGAGGATCTCATTGTAATTTACTGTGCTAACCAAAGTGCTTCATTTTGGCCAGCTCAGCTGTTTTCTCATGTTGGGCATTACTGCAAGCAGAGCGTAGGTTGGAACCCTGTGCATCTAGTTCCCTCTCAGGACATATGATTAGCTATCTATACCAGGGCCTAGTCAGAAGAGAACTGGTCTGGCATTAAAGAAATGTACCCCAGTGAATTCAGACAAGAGAAAGAGGTTAAGGGCAGGAGAATGCTGTAGTCTAAATTCCAGAAGACAATGGATTTAAAAAAAAAAAAAAAAACACAACAACCAACACACTGTAGACCTCCTTAAAATTGAAATGTGTGAAACCTCTTCAGCATAAAGAACTGACCTCAGATCACTTTGATTTTCCATCTGGCAAACTGAAATACTTTCCTGAGGGGGAGCTGGCAGCTGGTGTTGTGCAGAAGAGTATGCTGCTGGCTGCTCAGGCCAGACTTTCAGTGGGTAGGAGCTCTCCTCCTGTGCTCTGCCCAGCTCAATAGCAGCAGCCCAAGGCCTCTTTTGCTTTCAGTGAGCCCTGAGGCAGAGCAGTGCTCTTCACACAGGAAGAGTAGAGGCCATGCTTGGCTTCTTCTGCTATAGGCTGTTTTTCTTTTAGCTGCTTTTACTCACTACTGAATCAGAAAGCTCCCTCTTCTTCCAAGATCAGAGGAGGTGGAACACAAAACTAATCATTCGTTCTGCTACAGGACCAAAATCAGTCTACTTCTGTACAGATAACTTTTCTGACAGTAACATAACTACTTATGTTGGTTTAATTTGTCTTAAAATCCAGTTTAATTTGCAATTTGGTAGCTCAGGCCAGGACTTTATCCACTTTAGGTTGACTGTAGGATGAGCTGACCAAGAATACAGTTTCATACCTCAAAGCAAAGTGTAAATACCACCAAATCAAGCACCCCTTTTCTTTTTTTCAGAACCCCCACGAAAGCACACGTTTTTAAATCTATTGAGACCCATGTACAGCTGTCCAGGCTTGTCCAGGATGTCCAGACAGGTACAGAGCTTTCTTTAAAACCAGGGATAGGCTTCCTCAGGAACATCTGTGCCTGTTGTAGTGCCCAACTTTGCACTGCTGACAGAATCATGAAACTTTGAAGCCAGTCTTGACTGTCTCTATGTATATTGGATCATTCTAAGAAACGAGAAGTTCTCTGGTTTGGTTGGAATTCATGCTACGTGACAAAATGTGCCTGAAAAATTTGCTGTGATTGAACCCCCTGATACTTGGACAATTAACTGAATGGGTCAGACCCTTAGCTGGTTTAAACTAATGTTTCTCCCTCAAGTTGAAGGCAATCAATTTGTGGATCTGAATCAAGAAGATGGGTTCACGGTCTTTGTCAGTACATCTTTCTCCCAACCGATCTCCTACAAGACATAGATATATGTTGAAGTAGGACTCATCTACAGCTGCATCTAGCTGTAGATGGCCACAATGCATATCATGTCTAGCTTCTCCTTGTAGACAATGGGGACTTAGCTGATGATGTTCAGCTGATTCATCCAGCTAGGTTTAGGTGTCTTTTTTAGGGAGAGATGATTCATGACAAGCTCCACTGATGATATTGATTAGCTAATCACTGGCTGCAAAAGTTTAGAGGTACGGGTTCAAATAGTGTAGGCAGTGCTATTAGGAAGTGAGTTGTCCCCAAAGGCACAATCAGGATGGCATCAAGGTATCTTACTGAGATTTTCCAAGTTCTGTGCAAACTTAGGTAACACCAACGCATGTCTCCAAGAATGTAGCCTACTATCAAAAAGTATGTAACCTGCCTTCTAAAAATACTAGTGGTTGGTGTGAATAATGTGCATTAAATGAGTAAAAGAAGTAGAGTTTGAAACCCACCCAGTCCTTACCCTGAAAACTGAATAGCTTTTTTTTTTTTTTTTTTTTTTTTTTTTTTTTTTTTTTTTAATCTGTGCACCGGTAAAAGTAAGAGGCAAGACTCACAGAGCGCTGTAAGCTCCCAGCTCTGACTTCTACATTTGGAGGGCATGACCCAATATCCACAGGGACAAATGGGTACATATCTCAATTGTACAGAAGCATTCTAATCTTATGTAGAAAAAACTGCTTATTATTTATCTTGCAGAAAAACCTTTACTCAGACAAAATGTCAAAGGCATATTGTGTGGTAGGCGTAGAACAAGAACCTCTGCTTTTCAC
Source organism: Merops nubicus (assembly GCF_000691845.1). Classification (NCBI taxonomy): domain Eukaryota; kingdom Metazoa; phylum Chordata; class Aves; order Coraciiformes; family Meropidae; genus Merops; species Merops nubicus. The sequence goes on along the minus strand of NW_008607614.1, from coordinate 44,320 downwards.
TCTATCAAAACCACAAGTGATACTCTTGGAATGACAAACAAGATGCAAATCTGCATTATGTGTGGAGTGTACTGGCAGTGGTGAGACTGGATCTCACAGCCCTATGTTACCTGGGAGCTGCCACTCTGTGGAAAAGAACTGTTGGGAAAGCAAAAACAATGGAGTAGTAGACATCCATTTTTAAAGAAATACTGTGTGAGATAAACAGGTCAAGCTTGGTCAGTCCCTGAGCAGGGAAAAACAGGCATGGAAAGGCTCTAAGGTTAGAGCTGGAAATTTGAAAGATGAAAGGACTGCTTTCAAAGGAGGTTCACGAAGAATGAACAGAGGAACAATTTTCTTACTCCAAGATTTATAACTTGTGGACTGCCTAAGGTTATGAAGCTCCTTTTTTCCAAGTGTCTTTGAACTGCATATGGAGCTGGAGTGTACAGTATCCAGTACAGTTCTGTACTGGTGATGGAGTTGGCTAGGTGGCTGGTCCTAAAACATCTGATTTAATAATTTCCATTGCATAGTTTTGTATGGCTGGTGCGTAGCTTCCTTAGGGAAGAAGATAGAACATATATGTATTCCATTGGGCTCTTTCTCTTCCCTAGCTTTTAGGATTGAATTATCGTCCCCCATAGAACTGAGAAGCTGAATATTAGCTGCTTTGGTGTACTGCTATATGGCTGTGCAGTTGACAGAGGTGTGGACATGAAGCAGTACATCTTCAGTGGGATAGCAGAGCCTGTGAAAAGGAAATTGGCTTTAAATACTTCAGCAGCCAGTGTAGAGCTGATGCTAGAAGTTCCTAAAACTGTCAGAGTAATCCCATCACACCGCTTACTTCTGAGAAGGGAAATAAAGCTATACCTAACAGTTTTGCTTTGTTATCTTTAGGATGAGAATATTTGCATTTAAGTTACTAACAATGAGGGCTGATGGACTAGAGGGTGTTTGGGTTTTTTTGGTTTTTTGTTTTTATTTTTCTAGCTAGTACAATTGCTACATTCACACTGAGGAGCCAGTTCAAATTTTTAGAGGGGAACAAATTCCTCTGATCTGTAAAACATAAGTTTTTGAAACTGATTCACACTGCCTGCATGTATTAACTCTCTTAATTCAACTACACCATAAATTAAACCTTGGGGAAGTAGTATGGGATGGACAAGACAGCAAAACACTAGTGAATGGAAGGATGGTCACAATCTTATGATCTTGAACCAATCTCCGTTAACTTTGCTGTATGTTAGGCTTCCCAGCTATAAACTGAGGGTAAAATTCATATTTCCTGGAGATCTGCTGTTTGACGTCATTCCAGTGTTTTAGAAACATTAGAGTGAGATGCAGAGCATCATCATTATCTGCTTGCTGGTTATCTGAATATACTGGAGGGGAAATAAATGCATGAATGTGTTAAAATAGGCTGTAATTTCTTTATGATGGCTTAGGCGGGATTCCAGTTGCTTTAAAACATGTATTTAATTAATACCCATTCTTTTCAAGCACTGCATCCCAGCCAGGAGCTGATGTTGTATTTGCTTTGCTATAAACATAATAGGATAGCAGAAGAGAAGGCTTATTTTAAGCTTCTTATGGTTATTTATGAAATAAATGTTTCCTGATCCTGCAGGGAAGAGGGGGGAAATAAAGCAAGTAAGTCATATCTGGAGTAGGACAACACCACCTTGAACAAGCCAGCCCAGTTTCAGTGTCACTGAGACTACTGGAAGGGTCAGAGCTACATTTAACTGTCAGCTGCAAACATACTACTTTGTGAGAAGCCACAGATGGAGCTAGACATGCAGGTCTGGGAGCTTGGCTTGGGCCCAAATTGAAAGGAGAACTAAGGAAGCAGCAGCCTGGAGAGAAAAGAACATCCCTGCTGCTGCCCCCAGATGGATACTAGTTAGTGCCCTGGTTCCTGTCATCACGGCATCACAGAATAGGTTGGAAAGGCTATCTGGAGATAGGTAGGAGTTGGAAGGGGCCTGTGGAGATCATTTAGTCCAATCTCCCTGCTAAAGCAGGTTCACCGAGAGCAGGTTGCATGGGAATGTATCCAGGCAGGTTTTCAAAGTCTCCAGAGAAGGAAAGCTCATGACCTCTCTGGGCAGCCTGTTCCAGTGCTCTGTCACCCTCAAAGTACAGAAGTTTCTCCTTATGTTAGGTGGAACTTCTTGTGTTCAGTTTGTGCCCAGTGCCCCTTGTCCTATTGTTGGGCACCAGTGAAAAGAGACCGGCCCCATTCTCTTGACCCCCACCCTTTAAATATTTAAAAGCATTGATAGGATCTCTCAGTCTTCTGTTCTTCAGGCTAAACAGGCCCATGTCTCTCCCTGTGTCTCCCTGCCATCTCTCTTGAACTGGGAAGCCCAGAACTGGACACAGTGCTCCAGCTGTGGCCTCACTAGGGCAGAGTAGAGAGGGAGGAGAACCTCCCTTGCCCTGCCTCATCTTAATGCACCCTAGGATACCACTGGTCTTCTTGGCCACAAGAGCACACTGTTGGTTCATGGTTAACTTGTCCATCAGGACTCTCAGGTCTTTCTCCATGCAACTGTTCTCCAGAAGGTCAACTCATAACTGGTGCATGGGGTTACTCCTCCCCAGGGGTAGGACTTCATGGCACAGGGACCATGTGTGTTGCAGGATGCTGAGCAGCACCAGTCTCTCAGGTGTCTTGCTTCACAGGCATTGTTTCATACAAGGTTGTGTCTCCTGCTTCTGATCATACCAAATTGCTGTTAGCACCCATTACCCCTGTGGATGGACTGAGACACAGGGCATCTCAGAGCCTTATGTGGTCTCGTGGCTGTACATGTCTAAGCTAGTCCCTGTGCCTGCTGTGACATCCGAGGCCAGGAGTAGGAACAAGGAGAGGTTCAGAGTCCTGCCCTCTCAGACACTTATCCTTGGCTCCATGTGCAGTTGGTAGAGAGCAGCTGTTGTGATGCCTACAAGGAGCAGGCACAATACACCATGCCTGCTGACCTGCCCTAGGCAACACTGGAACTTTGTAGCAAGACATGGAGTCAGAGGTAGATCCTTGATGATTAAAAAACCGGGCTTCATATTCCACAAGTGGATTAAAATGATGTCTAGTTTATGCAGGTGACGAGCACGCAGCATATGGAGGATGAGTACTCTTTCCATTATTGCGGTCAGACATCCCTACTCTGAGTTTATAAATCAAAAAATCCTGTGTATCAGATTTTCATATTTAAGCAATATAAACACCTGGGAGCCAAATAACATTTCTACGAAGTCTTAAAGTTGCAAAGGTTTATAACAAGGGCTGGTGGGCAGAGCAGCTAAATCAGCTTATCGAAATGAGATAGGCAGCAGTGAAACATAAATGATGCAGTGCCTGCTTGTGCACACCACCACTTCTGAGCCAATAAATAAGAGATTCTGTAGTTCTTGAAAAATGCCCTCTAACTTTCATTAGCTAGCACTAGAAGTTGATGGCTGTGGACATGGAATTATTTACTTCCAAGTTTCTGTTTTCACTCTGTATTTGTTGGTCAGTCCGTTGGCTGGTTGGTGATTTCTTTTGGTGATGTTTTATTTAAAAAAGAAAAAAGGCCTTTTTTTTTTTTCTTCATGTTATGAAATAGCAGTTTTCTTGGATGCCGTAGCAGATACAACATGGATTGGTCATCAAAACAAAGTGGTAGGGAAGAGAAAATTCTTCTATTGGTGTTGCACTGGAAATCTCTTGACCATCAGGAAATGAGAAGCACGCAATCCTTGCCACTGATCAGTAACTACTACATCATAAACAAAAGGTTTTTAAAGAAGGGAAAAAAGAGCTTAACAAACTTTTTGGTCCCTCATCTTCCTTTACATTAGTTTTAAACAGAAATAACTCTGCAGGCATCTGATTTACTCAGGTCAAAAGGAGAACAGGGCTTTTCTCCATCCAGTTTTTCTAGTACATTTTCATGTCTCAGTTGTGTCACCTTTTTTTGCTAGGCAACATTACACAGCTGTAAGACTAAGCTGGTTGTATTAAGGTAATATATGTGACAGTAATGAATCGGACCCTTAACAGATCTAGAGCTTTCACAGGGACATAAGCCAAGGCACCAACAGACAAGCAAAACATCCATCCAGATGTTGATGAAACATACAGTCCTTTTATAGTTTGGTTGAAGACCAGGCTGTGTCATTTAACTAAGGGCAGCCATAATACTGCAAACAGAATTGAAAGTGTTACTCCAGCTTTCATTAAATAAATTGTCTCTGTTGTGGCATGTGCAGACTGTTAGAAACAGGCTGAATTAAAGCCCTGATAGTCTCTCATCCTCTAACACTTTGTTTTAACTGGATCAACTCTCTGTTCACTTAGATATATTACTGTGTTTGTTTTAAAGCCATACTTTTTTTTTTTTTTTAGTCGGTGGCTAAGCTCATGTTTATTTGAGGCTTCAGAAGAGTATATTTCTTTGCCAGTGGAGAATCTGTGTCAGCTATGAATGACAAAAAAGGAAAGCTGACTCATGGCAAAGATTTTAAACAATTCAGTGGGAACATCTGAGAAATAGGAATTTATGCCCTACCATGGTAAGGCATGTGGACTGTGGGCTAAAAACGGATAGGGCATAATTCCACTGAAGCTACATCAGGAGTAGCTTTTATTCTTTGAGGCGAGGCAAGTGGTTCTTGAGTGAAACACATATGGCCCATGAAAGGAACACATCCAAGTGCTCAGGTGAGGAAAACTGCCCACCATCCAAGGGAGAATTTTGTTCAGAATGAAAGCAGTCTGGACCTATCTTAAAAGGAGTGGTCAGCTCTGAGTGTTGGGAAAATAGGCCTGTTAAGCAACTTGTTATTATGGGCTGTCTATCATGAATTTATAAAATGTTGGTAGAAAGTGAAAGCATCTTTCAAATAAGAAAAGTTATCTTTGTGTTCTTTGCTGTTTATGTTGGTGAAGTTTTAGTTTGGATTCTATTTTAAGTAGTTATTTATAATGATGACTGTTAACTTGCACTTTTTTAACCTCAGAGATCCTGAAGAGCTTTTACAGATTACATATAAGATTACTTTATTGACTTTATTCGTATGAATGCACAGGAAATCTTGAGTCTATGAAGATCCATTCCTATAGCACCTATGGCACAGCCATCCAAAACCCAGTCTAGATCCAATGTGAAAGGCTTCTTGTTTTCTTAGCTAGGCACCATGGCTGGAAAGATGCTTCCCCTTAGATTCTAGCTCTTAGGGGACTGTTTTAATTTGTAACACATAGTGTGATGTTTTGCCCTCTGAAGGAACATAAACGTGGATTTCTTCAGTCCTGAAATTCCCTGTCTCAAATTCCATTTTTCTTCTCACTGCTAATGCATGTAGACAATTTGCTGCTAATATTGAAAATGTGAACTGCAGTCTTGACGGCCGTGCCAAATCAGAGGGCCAGGCTGGCAGCCTTTGCACTCTTCAAGGATTGTCCCTTGTCTGTGATCCATAAAGTTTGTTTCTTTTTCTCCAGTTAATAAAGTATGTCAGAAACAGAGCTCACTAAAAATGTTCGAGCTCTTATTTTGGGCTTGAAGCAAGCTGTCTTACTTTTAAAGTGAACTAACTTTCCATTTTTCAGTACTTCTTCTTTGCTGGTGGTTTCAAGCTTTAACTCTTCACATAGTGTAAGCTAAAGTCTGCAGAGGACATGCGAGGTGAGCAGCTGTCACTGTTGTGTGGGAACATGTCTTTGTGGTGAATTTATTGGGACCACTTTGTGTTTCTCTTTGCCCAGGGAAACCGTATGGTGCAGATGACTTCCTCCCTGTGCTCATGTATGTGTTGGCCCGCAGCAACTTGACTGAAGTCCTTCTAAATGTGGAGTATATGATGGAGCTCATGGACCCTGCTCTGCAGCTAGGCGAAGGTAGAGTACAGCATTTGCTTCTGGGATATTCACTTTGGAAATCATTGTTTAACTGAGCTTCAGTGTTTGTGCAAGTGGGGCAGCAAGGCTCTGGCTAGGCTTTGTGGATAAGCTTTGGACAAGCTTTTGAAATCTGAGGTTCTAAAATTACTGTCAGACACCCTAACTGTTTTCAGCAGTGAAATGCCCTTAGATACCAGCTAGAAAGGCAGGGACCCAAGCATAAAAGAGAACTGAGTTGCTGGATTAGTAAATTAAGCAGAGGTATCTAGTGTTCCTTGACCCAAAGGCTGAAAAGTTAAAGCGCCTTTGCCTAAGATTAAACTGCATCCATTGTGTGGACACTTTTATTTGTTCCAGTGAGAGAAGAGCATACTTCTTAAACGACATTGTATGCCTGGGACCACACATCATTCTCTTGATCACTCTGCTCTTGAGTGATCCCTTTGACAATGTTCTCTGGCTCAGTATCATAGCAAGGCAGAGAAAGCAAAGCTGGGTTAGAGTGGAAAACTGGGTTTGGGTGTGAATAGAGACCTCTGCTATTAGAGGGTTAAACACCCCAGGGAACTGTGGGCTTTTAGTTTCTTAAATATAGCTTTGGAAGCAAATGCTAAGATCAAACTGGCTAAATAACGATATCAGAAAGGAGACTGGGAATAACTGCAGGTATGGGGAACAGGGCAAAAAAAAACAAAACAACATGTCAGTGAGGGTAGCTCTGAGATGGCAAAGTGCAGGGCTAAAATGGAAACTGGCAAAAGTCAACTTGAGTCAGGCCTTTCAAAGTTAAGCAGCAAAAGGTGATTCAGGCACAGAAATAGAAGAAGAAGAAAAAAAAAAAGGAAAGTGTAAGGGAGGAAAAATGTGAAATTACATCAGATCAATACATAAAATCATTTAAATTTGGCCTCCAAATTAATAATTTACCTTGAATAAATTTTATAATAGTGATGTTGACTACTGGGGCAAAGGCAGGGACAGGTGAGGGGGAATGACTGTGTGGAAATGAAGATACTGGAAAGCAGAAGAAAAACTAATTCTTAAAGAAGATGTAATGAATTCCTGTCATGGGGGGCTGGGAGATCTTCCTCCCTGCATTCTGAGGGAAGGGATACACCATGTCGCAGGTCACATCATGGGCGCTCCTGACTGCCAGAGCAGCAGAAATACTGAAAGACAGATGAGGGAGGTTAGTAGCTACATTTAAAAGGGGAGGAGCAGTGGCACCTGCAGGCATGTCTGTTCTGAGCAACACTGGGGGTGGGAGTGAGGGAAAGGATACGTTTTAGGTGTATTGCAGACTTACATAGCTATGGGACTTTGCTGTTTGGATCCACCCGAGTACAGAAGAGCAAATGGCAATGTCTGGTCTCTCCTCGGCTACAGCAAACTTTGACGGTGTTCTAAAATACAGTTCTGTCTCAGCCGCCGCTCCTGGGGAGCCCGCCAGCGCCCGAGGAAGGGCCACGGCAGCCCAGGCAGGCCGGAGCGGGCTGCGGGCGGTCTCGAGGTGCCATCTAGAGGCAACTTCAGTTATGACGAAAGTTAATAAAAACCGGGAGCTCCGCCCAGCTGACGGGCAACTCTTATTTCCCCTTGCGGAGGGAATCTCTGACTTTTCCCCTCTCTTCGGAGGGGACCCTGGCGCGGGCCGGCAGAGCAACTGGAAAACCGAGCACTTGTAAGGCAGCCGGTGCTGGGGCAGCGCCCTGACACGGGGCTGCCCCGCAACCAAAGCAGCAGCTCCCTCATATTCACCTCTGTCCTCTTATCAGGGCCTGTCTTCATCTCTGTTGATGAAGCCTGTTCATACCATGGTCCAGCTGCTTCTCTGACTGTTGGTTATTTGTTACCTGCTGCAGCCAACACCATAGCAGCCAGGGAGTTTCTGGGGGAAGAAGACTGGCTGCAGACTGTCGCTGCTTTATCCCCTTTCTCTGCTTTATCAGGATTTATCCCACAACCCTAAACAGCCCAGGAATTCCTCTCAGCCAAATGCTTGGGCCCCCTGTCTGGTCAACAGAGATGGAGGGAGGAGAGGGTGACTTGTCCTTGCAGGTCTAGGCCTTCAATGGTGCTGAGCCCACAAGGGACCCAGACTCTAAATTGTCATGTAAGTCTCAACCGTATCCTGGGTTGCATCAAAAGAAGCGTGGCCAGCAGCTCAAGGGGGGTGATTCTATCCCTCTGGTGAGACCTCACCTGGAATACTGCATCCAGCTCTGGAGTCATCGGCACAGGAAAGACATGGACCTGTTAGAGCAAGTCCAGAGGAGGGTCACAGAAATTATCAGAAAGCTGGAACATTTTTTCTACAAAGGCTGAGAGAGTTGTGGTTGTTCAGCCTGGGGAAGAGAAGGCTCCAGGGAGACCTTAATGTGGCCTTTCAATTTATAAAGACAGAGAAAGGCTTTTTACCAAGTCCTGCAGTGACAGGACAAGGAGCAACGGTTTTAAACTGAAAGAAGATAGATTTAGGTTGAATATAAGAATGGTTTGGATGTGGTCTGTGCCTTCAGCCTGTTTTTTCTTCTAGGGCATCTACAACTTCAGCATTCTGGGCAGTGACTTTGCTGCGAAGCAGAAGGGGGTGGAGGACACTTTGGTGATTAGGTTTCCTTTCTCTTGGGTTACTTTCGGACACTGCTGCACTCCCTGCCTCGAGGCAGGCAGTGCAAGCATTAGACATCTGCTACTGCACAGGCACAAGCAGGCAGGATGGAAGTGGAAATGGATGGCGCATGCAGGTGTGATGTTCAAACACAAGACCTCCTCCTTTTGCAGGCTCTTATTATTTAACCACCACCTATGGGGCCCTGGAGCACATCAAGAACTACGACAAAATCACTGTCACACGGCAGCTGAGCGTGGAGGTGCAGGACTCCATCCACCGCTGGGAGCGGCGGAGGACGCTGAACAAGGCCCGGGCCTCCCGCTCCTCGGTGCAGGTAGCTGGCATTTCTTTCTAGAGGAAAAAACCTGGAAGGTGAACGTGCTCTCTCTGTACTTCCTGATTTTTTAATATGATGATAATTGTAAAACAAAGTTATCCCAAATCACTATTTAAAAATGAGATAATGTACAGTGCAGGTTTTCCAAATCTTAAAAAAAAACACATCTCATTTGAGATACATATTATTTAAAAAATGCATTTAGACTTCTGTCTTGAAATACCCTCATAATGATATAATGTTCAGTATGACTGCAGAGTGATTTTGTTGTTCATTCTTGAAGGAGGCATGCTAGAAGCCTTTGCTTGTGGAGCACTACAGCTGGGAGGCACAAAGGCCCCCAGCTCCATGTCTGTAGGGCCTAGGGAAGTCCTGTGCTAAGCTGAGATGCAAACAAGATATGCAGGGGTGGTTTCTAGGTGGCATAAAGATGTAGGAGGATCCAAGACATCCCAAGGGCCAGTCAAAATGTCTTCCGAGCCTGGTTTCTGTCTGGCAGCGGGGCAGACCCAGCAACAGCTGTCTGGATTTGAAGCCCATGCTTGGCAAAGACCTCCTCATGCACCAGTGGGAGACAGTCCCAGGAGGGATGGGTGCTCTGAGCCTTCAGCCGTGGTGAGACTGAGCACAGGACCAGGCAGGCAGGGTGCCCTGCCAGCCCCGTGTCCTGTGATCAAATTGTCACCCACAGGGAGGCAGCAAAGGCCACGTCTCAGGTTCTGTAAAGTCTTCACAGTGCAAAACTGAAAATGATGAGTGCCAAGGGGAAGGCCAGAGGACAGTCTCCCGTGGGGTAGACACGGTCCATAGAGCCCGTGAAAGCATGGGGCTTCACGCGTTTCCCATGCTGCAGTCAAAACAGTCCCTGGCCATCTCAGAATGTGTGAATGGTGGCTGAGTCACATCAAATATCCATCCAGCCCCAAGTTCTGCTCTGGCAGTAGCTCATAGAGAGTACCTAGCATGGAGCATAGTAGCTGGGCAAGCAAATGCTACGTTTCCACAGAAGATTCCCAGCACCTCCAGCAGCATAACAGCTGTTTTCCATTCCTTTGAATGAAGGGTAATACCAGAGATATGTGAGCCCATCCTGATGGAGGCAAACAGTTTGCTGAGGTGCTTGCAGGTACCTCTGTACACCCCTCTGGTTACCTTACTCATCTGCAGTGATATTCCATAAAGGCAGTTTGGAAACCCATAGTCCAAATATTTAGCAAGTCTCACTGCTGCTGGGGAACCTGAGTACTTTCTCGCCAAAAAGGTTGGGAATTTTTTTAAACTTCACAGACACAAATTAAACACGCAAGTTCCACTGTGGCTGAAGGTTCTCTAGGTTCTGTTTCTCATAAGTTTGACAAGGGGAAAGTTGTCCCAACAGTCATTACTGCCTGAAACAAGATAAAAGTAAATCAGTCTTCTCAACGTAACTTCTACTGTTTCCTTACTGATGAAAGGAAGTTTGGAGGACACGCTCTGAAGGTGCTGTTTGGGTGATGGAGTTACAAGGGTCACCACAGGTTCTGTGGGATGGGGTTTTCAGGCCACATCTCTGAGGTTTTTGATTTGTTATTGTAGTCTGTTACTTCGTTGCATCCTGTTTCTTCAGGAGCTGTAAAAAGGTGGGAGAAGGACCTGCTGCAAACTTCTCACTAAGGATATTCAACAAAATCAGAAGAAAACTTTACTTTACATGCCTTTACAGGGCTAATTATTTTGTTAAGTGTTTGTTAGTTTAAGTCTTTTCTTAATTTGATTAAGCAAATTTGACTCAAAGATTGTTTGTCAGAGGGGAGAAAGGAGAGAATAACTAGGGCATTGGAAGAATGATTGGAGGATGTTTGGGAGTGTTTATGAGCTCTAGGCAGCTAGAGCTTTAAGCCTGAATTCTGCCTCCTTCAGTCCTGAGTCACTGTTCACTGCAAGATCTATCCTCATGTTTCTCCTCAGGATTTTATCTCTGTCTCCTTTCTGGAAATTGGTGCTCAGTCAAGGACACTTGCTTCCCGGAATGACACCACAGCTGAGAAACTGAGGCAGCAGTGTGCTGAAAAGTTTGAAGTCTCCCATCCCAATGACTACAGACTCTTTGTTTATGTTGACGACCAGTGGCTGCAGCTGGATGAAGATGCCCTTCCTCACCATATCAAAGCTTCCCTGTTGAAGAGTGAAACCAAGAAAGATTTCCACTTTGTTTATAAACCAATAGACCATAAAGTGCCACCAGTTCCAATTGTCAGAGAGTCAGACTTTCCCTAAGGTCCATACTGCTCTTTTGTTGTGTTTGCTGTCATCCTGGAAGGGCTGGATAGTTTATCTTGTGAGATGCTCCAGAGACCTGCAGATACCAGAGGATGGCCTTCAACACAGGACAGATGTGCTAATCGTAGATGCTGTCTGAATACAGGGAATTTCTCAGCAGCATTCATTTGCAGAAATAAAAGGAGCATTCAGGAGAACATTCATCCTCTGGAAAACTTGAAGTATTAAACCTCAGAACCTCCCACTGGCAACCAGCTGACATCACAGAATGTAAATGGACAGTGGAGAAAATCCAGAGATCTTGCAGAAAAGTGGACATTTACTCCATAACAAATTATGGCAGGTGTGAATCACCTTTATGCACAAGGCCTGTGAAAGGTCTGCACACACCTCAATCTGTTTGGAGGAAAGATTGTGGTTTTGCCTTGCAGTGCCTGCTCACCCAGTCTGAATAGACTGAGACTTGTTTGGTGTATTCAGAGGAGCAGGATTGCCACCTGTAGCAGAACTCCATCTTTATCTTGCTGTCTATGATATGTTATTGCCTTTGAAATCCACATAATTACAGACCAAGCAAGAGGATCCTGTGCGTTCACTAAGAATACATTTTCTGCCACCTGCTTGTCACTGAAATCAGGTAGCACAGGCATTTTCATCAGTGCATTTTTTTTAAAGATTGAAACTCTTCACTATCAGTTTTACATGTACAGCAGTTTTAATCACATCGGTTGTATGATATAGTGTCTTATTAATCGTGTATTTATTTCCATGCGTGATATGGTGCATTTATTTTAAAATAAGCATTTGTAAAGAACTTAATAATTTGCCCACTGTAGCAAACCAGATTAAAATTTAAAGGTCAAAAAGAGCTAGAATTAAATACCTGTCCCTTTTTACCCAGATGTCATTTTGTCTAGTGGCAAGTCCCCACTAGGTTTTTACTTTAATAAATTCAGGCTGTTGCAGACAGAACTTGCTAGTTCTCCTTAAGAAAGGGTGTTTTATTGTGGGCTTTGCTCAAAGCTGCTCTTGTTCACTCCCACTAATGCTCAAAAAAAGGACTGGGACACTTTAGGCCAAGTTGCCCAAGGTTGCCTTACTTCTGAAGCTCCAAAGATGAAATGATATGGCATAGAGCTGGTCACTCTGTCTGTCGGGCTTGAAATGTCTGTGTTCTCCATCTGTAGCGTGCACTGGACAGATCTGCACACAGACAGCAAACCAGTGCTGTGCCTCTGCCAGCTCGGGCTGCACGTGTCTTGCCAGGAAAGGACAACAACCAAGAATGAGGAACAGGGAATAGAGCAATCTTGGTTTCAAGGACATCATGTGCAGAGCTTGCAGTGTGTGACAACGGTACTGAGTTGACTCCAAATTCATGGTTATTTCTGCTCACATGCAGCTGTCAGCACCTCTGCCCTGCCTCTGGGCCCGACACACGCAGGATGTCAGAGCTGAACCCCTTCCCTCATGCTGGCTCCTGCAGGGCAGCGTGCTCCTGCTGGGAGCTTATGCTGCTCTCAGGGTGGCACTCGGGATGCTGTGACCCAACCTCATTTCCAGTCCCAGTCTAATGGAGGAGGTGCTGCTGTCAGGGCCCTGAAGGCATGCACAGGCTCTCCTGCCTCCAGTGCTGCACCAGGACTGGCCTACAGCCCAGGACCCTGTGCCAGCCTCCCAAGGCTGACAGCCTCTGCCTCAGTGATGCTGCAGCAGGGCTGGTTTCCAGCTTCCAAGAGCCGTGTCCCATCCTGGCCTCAGCCTGTCCCCATCCCTAGGGAGGTGCCTGATGTGCAAGACTGGGGCTGCCCCTCGTGCTCCCCGCAGTCCCACTCCCAGCTGTAGCAGCGGGGCACACCCTCAATGAGCTCCCATGGCCCTGGGAGCTGCTGGCCTCTCTGCCCCAACAGCAGCTTCCCCCTGTCCATCCTGCAGGCTGCAGCAAAGACATCAGCTCTCACCCTCCTGCTGCCCTGCCCTGCATGTCATGTGCCTATGGCTCAGCCGCAGGTCCTCCCTGAGGAGCTGGGTGCAGGGTCTCCTTGGTGCCCCAGCTGTGAGGCAATGTGTCCTCACCCTCCCTGGCTCCTCAGCACACTACCATCCTTGTGTGTTGGGTGAGCTCATGGCAGTCAGCCTCTCTGGTGGAAGCACTGCCAGAAAATACCTGACACACAGCACAGAGAGGCCAGTTGTCCTGTTGCCATCACAGGTATCATCACTGATGTCTGTTGGTCCTGTTGGCCGACCTCCTGTGTGTTGGCCATACTGAGGATGATCTTGACTGTCACCCCTGGGGCTATGGCAGCAGGAGGGTCCAACCTCTGGGCAGTATCACTTATAAACCTTCCTTTTTTTCTGAAAGTTACCACCCCACCCATGCTCTCCAAATGCTGTTTTGCACCTCGTCTCCCAAAGGAGACACTCCCTGCCCCCTGCCTCTTGCTTCCCTTCCCCACCCAAACCATGGGCCCAGACTAGCTCTGTGGCCCATCTCCCACCAGCCTCCTCACCCTGCCTTGGTAGGACTTCAAGCCATAGGTACCTGTCTTGCCTTCCACCACCTGTGCACAGGTATTGTACTGCATGGGGTCCATGTACACCAGGGCTGAGGGGCCCCAGCACCAGATCCAAAGATAGACGGGGGGTTCTGAGCAGCAGTTTAGTTCTGCTGTGGCTGCTGCAATTTATTTTAAGCCCCAGGAGCAAAGATGTCTTTGTCTGCCAAAGTCCTAGGCCTGATCAGATTATCTTCTACTGTAATGTTCACAGTTAACGAGCCTAAAGTAATCTGCTGGGGATGAGGCTGAAGTAGAAACATGGAAGGAAGCTAGAACTGATCTTCTGCAGGGTGCTTCCAGAGAGCAACTAGACTTTGCACCGGCCAGGGCTGAACAACAGGTTGAAGTGAAGCACTCCGGCACCTCGCAGCATCTTGGGACATCTGAGTCAGCACCTGGACTTTGGGGTGAGGGGGAACCACGCCACACGGCTGATCAGTGGAGCCTGTGGAAACTGCAACGGTGTTAAATCCCTGCAATCCCAATGGTCTCAGGCTAAAATTTACCAAAGCTGAGGCCCAAAATCAGACCTGCAGATTCCAGTTTTCAAAACACGGCAAGTGCCAGCTGAATCTCTGTGGACTTCTACAAAGGCTCTGAAATTGCACATCTAACATTTTCCAGGGGCTCCACAGGGGTGACATGGCTCCCCCAGGGCCTGACCACAGCTGTCCCTTGTCAGGGCATGCAAACTGGGAGATGACCTGAATGACGGGATCCTGGACGAGCCAGGACACAGACAGCTGCAGCCTCTCCAGGCCCACAGCTCAGCTGTGGGACTCAGGCTCTGCCTGTGCCAGGCTCATGCAGAAGCAGCCTGTCTGGAGCAAATGTCCCATTGTTTTGGTGATCCTGGCACAGCTCTGAGTTTCCAGTGTGGAGACTGCTGGAGTGGTTCAGCATTTCCCTCTGGACCATGGCACCCACGGTTCTGTGCTGCTATGAAGTGGTATCTGACATTTCAGGTGGTGAGAAAAAACATGTCAGATGTGGGAATGAAATGGGGATTTTTAAATGTTCCATGGGATTTTATTCATTTGCTTTGCCATGATGTTTTGTTTCCTCGTGCTGCAGCTCAGGCGAGGAGGAAGCAGTCCAATCTGGTGATCTGTGGCCTTCCCTGGTTAGTCAAGATGGTCACACCATGACTCATGCTCTGGCCCTCACATGAGCCATCAGCAGACAGGAGTATTTCAAGAGACTTTGACCAAGTAGTGTTGTGCAATCCAGTCAAGGCCTCCTCAAACACATGTTTACAGAGAAACGTTGTGCAATGGTCACTCATTTACTCAGAAGACAAGGATCCTAGCGTGAGAGAGAGGGGAAGAGGGAGACCTGCAGAACTCAGCAACTTCTGTAAAGAAAAAACAAAAAGCCCGTGAGGCTGCTTCATGCACAGAGCTAACTTAACACTGCTTTGCACCCAGTGATACAATCAATCTGTCAGTAATTCAGGGAAGTAATTACACACTGGCAGGTCACACATAACCTAAAATAAAAGCCATTGAAATCAAAGGCAGTTTTCCTGATAAATTCAAGACCTTCTGTGCTTCATCAGTCACCAACTGCACTTTGAAATCCAGCACAAAGGCTGGCCTTTTCCCACAGGCTTGGGGACTGCTTCAGGCTGTCAAGGATCCCTGGAGATCATCAGTCCAATCCCTGCTCAAGTGGAGCTTTGTCCCAAGGTTGTCAGGGCCTCATCCTTTCACTGCTGCAGGCCTCTGGGGCTGGAGATCATCCAGCCTTGCTGGGGCTCTGGTCCAGCATTTCAGCCTCTTGGCAGTGTGAAAAAAAGTTTCATCCTATCCAGCTGGTGCAAAGCCCCTGCCTGTCCCACCGGAGTCCCTCCTTGGACTGGTGTTGCTTCTGCAAGGTACTGGCCAGCTCTGCCTGCAGTGCATGGATTACAGACTTGTAATATGTCTGCAGTGTCCTGCTCCTCTGTGCTTCTCGCTAGCAGAGAAGGGAAGGCACTTACACGTGCTCTGAACTAAACTCTGCCCATGTCGGTTTGCATTATACAAAAAGAGGCAGCACACGGCGTTCTATGGGGGCTGATCGTACATCCTGCTCTCCAGGTCCTCTGGAAGGAAAGGTGGTGAACTGCTGCTGTGTGCAGCGAGGTGTTGGGAAGAAACACAGCAGATTTGGCACAGAACATCTGGGAAAAGGGCGTCAAACTCTGTTCCCAGCAGTGATGAGGAGGACAGGAAGCCCCGGCTGGTGCAAACGATACTCTTCCAGGGGTTACGGACACACAGAACTATTCTGCTCAGGAAAGGCTTTTGTAAATAACAGCCCCAACTTTGCCCTGTTCTGCCACGTGATGACAGTTTGCTGGGAATCTGACAATTTTCTGTATTTTTCAAAGTCATTCCCAGCATTCTAGGAATGGCAGCCTGAGCAGCTGCGTGCCTGCAGGAAGAGTGAGGGTGGCTGCACATGCCCAGCGCGCTGCAAGATACTCTGCTGCAACACTGACCTTGCACAATCCCAGCATTATTTTCTCATCAGGTTCTATTACCATCCCCAAATAAACAGCCTGGAATGCAGGCACTAAGACTGTGTGATGCTATTTGGAAACCTTAAAAGAAATGTATTGATCAGCGCAGGTGAAGGTTGTTGGTTTTTTCTTCTGCGGGGCTGTTCCTTCAGTGACAACAAAGGAAATGGGTCTTTTGCTACAAACTGGAAATTCAATAGCACATTAATGCTTTTTGTGGGGCATGGATAAGAACCTGCTGCATCTCAGATGGTCTTGTGGGTGCAGTGACATCTTCAGAAGGTTGCCTCTTTCGTTTTAGCACATCCCTGAGGAAAGAGCTACAATGCCAGGATGGTGAAGCTCTGGAAATCACTTTTGCAGGAGGAAAACAGAACAAAATCCCACTCTTCCAAGTTTCAGCTTTGCAACCTCAGAGCTGCAAGGGTGTGCAGGACAACCAGGGCACGTGATGGTAGTGAGGTACAAGTGGCACCTGGGTGTCAGTAATGTGTGAAAATAAAAATGTGTGCTAGCAGCTGATTTTTTATCTACTAATTACTTTTTGAGGCTTACGTAGTATGGCTGGAGACTCTTGGCTGTAAAGTGATGCTATCTGTGAAGAACCTGGAGGGCTTCTTTTTTTTCCCTCTGCATTCTAGATATGAAAATCTAAAAGACCAAAAGCCTCTTTTAAACTCTTCAGAAGAAAATGGGGATTTCTAAAGTGTGAAGAAAATTGTTGGAACTATGAACTGATGATGCTAAGTGCTTGAGAAGCAGGCTTGATTTCTAGGGCAGAGAACAACTCCAAAAGCAAAGATGTGTAAAACTTAACAGGTTTTAATACACATATTCAAACAGGGCTTTGAAGTAGTTGTTTTCCCTGTTCTTTCAAAGTGACTGGAGGCTTTTGGTACACTCTTCTAATAGCAGCCAGACTGCCTAAAAGCTGTCATGTGTGGCCAACCCTTCCTCCTGCCACTAGAGGAATGAAGACCTGCAACACATTTAGGGTCTCTAGAATTTCATACTTATTTTTACATTTCTGCTAAAACCCCCAGCTTTACAGCTGAAAAGAAACAAGACCCAACTCAAAAGCGGCACATATCTGAACTTTTCAACAACTCCCAAGGTGCAAACTTCCATTTCTTAATTCAGTAAAGCCTGGTTCCACACACTTTATCTTTTCCCATCCACCTTCACACTAGCTATGCTTTGGGATTTCTCTTAGTCACTCACTCAGCAGACACCTGAAAGTGTTAATGCCCCTGGCTTTATCTGTCTCTCCTTCACAAAAAAGTAGTTTCAGTTACACCCCCTCTTTTCTGAGTGGAGCTACCTAGAACTCTCTCCACATTGGAGGTGCTGGTTTTGCCAAAGTTTATTCTTTTTCCACAGAGATGAAGTAATTTTGCATATTTTAACACATTTTGAAAAGAACCCTGGAGTATTTCTGTATCCTCTTGCCAAATGTAAAAAGGTACAGACAACCTGAAACTATTTGGAACACCTCATAAACTCTGACTTTCACCCTGCTTGTCATTTATTGAGTCATCTCTAAGGAGTGGTGCCTTCAAATATGATTTTGGGCTTTCGATATTTTTTGCTGTTGTTGCTTTGCTTACAGGGAATAGATATTAATGCAATATCATAGAATTAACTAGCTCTCATTCATATTCAAGACACAAGATGTCTTAACACCGTATTGCCCTGTAGGTTGATGAAACTGGCACCTTTATTTTTATTCACAGGCAATTCCTGTACTCTATGACTTTCCACAGCTTTGTCTGTGTATACATTTAATTATGGCATACTGGTGCTAAATTTACAGCATTAGATCATTGTGTTTTTCTTTGGGAAACAGTGCTTTCTACCCACAATGACTTTTACTGTTCACAGTTCAGCTGTGCTGTTCACATCTGACAATTCTTGAATGCAACTTATTTCCTTAAACTGTTAAGAAGAACAAGCTTTGGTTTCTGCACTCTTTAACCAATCTGCAAGTTAGTCACTGTAATGGAATTAATTATCTTTTTTTAAAAAGCTAAAAGTTATCCATAGTATAAAACACCTTCCAGAATTAATGAGTCAATGTTTAAATTTAGCATAGATTTAGCAATCACTGATAGGTGGCTTGTAGTGTTCATCCAAAGATTCTTAAGAGCATTTTGCTTTGAAACAAATCATCCGTCTTGAAAGCTCCAGGTGGTCTGCCAAAATGCCTCTGTCAAGCCAGCAGGCTGTCAGCAGGTGGGGATGCAGGGGAGAGCACTGGCATGTGCTGTGTTACTCATGGTCAGGTGCCTCAGCTCCCAGCACAGTTCCAGTACAGTGGCTTACTCTCTTCATGTTGCATGCATGTAAAGTCTGGATTATTAACAGTTATGAAAAGTTATCACACGCTTTTAGGGTGATATTAGAGACTGCTGTTTCCATCAGTACCCAAGGCACGCTTTATCCATGGCCAAGCATATTCTGCAACAGAGAAAACAATGATGAAAAACTTTTCAAGTGCTTCGCTATCAAACTATTTCCCAAACTGACTGCAGCAGGATGCCACCAGGAGCAGCAGTTCTTCACCTTCTGGGCTGCACATGCATGCTGCCTGAATTCCCAGTCTACCCTCTCATTTCCTACCACTCTGCTTTCTGTCCTTTTGCTTTGCCTCACAAGACTCCACAAACTCCCAAGGCAGAATTTCAACAACACACTTCTTTTTCCCCTATCACACCACCGTAAGGGTCAGCCTGGACTATTATTTCCCTGCTTTCCTCCCAGAGGTGAGGGCCCTCGCCCCATATTCCCTTTCCTCAGCAGAACCCAGCAGTGCTGTGCTGTTCTGAGCTGCCAGCTGCCTGCCCTGCGCCGGCCATGCTACTCGGCGTCACGCGGCGCACCGGGATCCTCCGACTCCCTCTCACTTCCCCTTGGGGTCTTCAACACAGAAATTAAAGGGTTACTGGGAAACGGATCATTACGAGTGGGAGAGGACTAACAATGTATGTTATCCAAAATAAGCATTCGTAACTTTAGAGTGAGAACTTTACTGACAGAACAGTCAATAGAGCAGAATGAGGGAGAAGCTTTTAGCATTAGGCTTCATCTGCCCATTAGCTTCTGCTTTTTTAGCTGCAGCTAAAACTACATGGTGTATCTGGGAACTTCATTACCTGTCAATGGGGTATCCTCCTTCACAAATGTTGACCAAGGCATACAGCTGTCTCAGAGCATACTCATACTGAAATAAACAAATATTTTAACAATTTCATTGATAAGAATACATTTTGTTTATCCAAACTAAACTGTGGAGTAATTTAGAGATGCTATTAACATTCAAGGTTTAATTGACGGTCTTGACAGCCTAGTACTAGGCTAAATGGATCTTTATTCTGTACACTTTGCTCTTTGAACTTCAGTAGGTAAATTCAGCTGTTGCTGCACACTTGCCCTAGGCAAGGCTTGCCCATCTAACAATTTCATTCGAAGAAACCCTCAAAACAATCAAAACACTGAAGAAGAACCGCAAGTTTAATACAGCAATAGTCTGGTTGATAAGAAGCTCCAACTGAAGGAGTGCATCTGCTTTTGCTTTGTGAACAGTACTTAAACCTTGGACAACTGCCAGGTCTCATTGTCTTCTGCTAAAATAAATTAATTTGCTGTTGACTTACTTTACCACACACCACTACCTGCTTAGGTTAGATCTCACATGACAGCAGGACTGGGTTTTCTGATATAGGAACTGGCTTCTCTTATTCTTGTCTAAATAGTGCTTAGCACAACACAATTTGGTCTTCAGCTGGGATCCCAGGAGGACTAGAGTAATAAAGCCAGTGAACTAAAAAGCAGCTCTCAGGAATTCAACAAGAGCATGGAACTAGCAGCTAGGCTACTGCAAGGAACTATGCAACACACAGTCATGATCCAGTGGAATTCACAGTGGTGGTGTATTTCTCTTCTCCCAGTATAGAGATGCTTCAAGAAACACAACATGACTTAGTACTGGGATTTTTCATGAGGGAGATGATGAAGGGACAAGTACTAAATAGAAAAAAAAACTGTGGATTATTTTTGGTTCTACTAAAAGTATTTTTAGTCATCTTCTTGCTTATAGACAGGTGCAGTGGAAGTGGTTTCCAGCTTCCAAAAACATTACTTCCCCTTTCTACAAAAGTAAGCTGCCTGACTGCCCCCAAGCTAGGTTTTTAATGAAAGCTGATGTGTTTATGGCTACCGTGCTTGCTCTAGCGGTGCGTTTCTCAGGCTGTATCTAGTGCCTCACTTACCAAGGGCAAGTGCCAGTTGAAGCAACGAGCTCTGAAGTGGTTCACCGCTGACTGGTAGCAGTCGTAATTGCTGATGGGCAGTCTGTCTGACAGAATCTGGTTGGTCTGTTCTGTTGATCCTGTTACTAAGGTGATTATCTTTCGCATGGATTCTTGGATAAATTCTTTCACCTGCACATAAAACAACAAGAACTTAAAACATGCTTTTTCTAGACCTGATTTGAAGACTTTAAATTAAGTTTAGCTTTCTTTAAACCTCCCCCAACTCTTGGGCTGTTTAAGGAATACAATTTTTTGCCATATAGTTTTAGCACAGTCTTTCAGGCCTGTCTCTTAACACACAAATGAGAACTAGAGAGAGAGAAAGTCAGACCCCTGGCACCTAGAATCACTCCCTGTCTTTCCAATGTTCTACCAGAAAACACCAACAACACAATACTGACTACCATTCTGCAGGAGCTCTTTGATTTGGGAGACTTCAGTTCTACTGAGATAAAAGTTTCTCTAATACCAAAGAATAAATCCTCCCAATAAAAGTCCCTGTGGATGAAGCTGAGGAATCTTCTGGGAATAAAAACTGTGAGAATGACTTTTGTATTTGCTAACATTTGCCTAGATAAACACTACTGAATCGCCCTGTGGAACAGATCTCTAAACTTTAAAGGAAGAATAAACCATCAACTAGAGGTTACCAGTCTGAAGAGTAATTTTGTTGCAATTTGCAAAAACTGGAAGTAATCTCACTGGCTTCAAGGGTGTTACTTCTGCCATTCCTTATGATGCAAGTGAACCTCACCTGATGTGTAACTCAAATAAATATTGGGGTTTTTTGCTTACCTCCAAGTATGATTTCATTTCTGCAGCAATCTTCTTAGCCTCATAAACATCATTGGTAGCCATCAGCTTTCGTTTCATGATGGCAAAAGGCACATCAGGACTCGGTGTCAGGTCATAGTTTTTTACAGGTGGCAGAGAAATGGGGACAGCTTTCTTCCCCATGCCCTGAAACTGCATCACTTTCATGGAGGATATGCTCTGAAGGTTAGAAAGGAAACAAATGGAAACTGTCAATCAGCTCCTGTAGGGATTTCTTTCATGTTTTTGTGCCATGCAAACCTAACTCTCTAAGCTTGCTTTATTACAGGAAACAAAGGAGATCATAGTGTTCTAAGTGTATGTCTGTGTGTGCAAATTGGTTGGTTTGTTTGGGTTTTTTTAATACAAGGTCAAGGCTGCCAAAAACTGGGGAACTTTTATTTCCAAAATTCAACACAGGGAAAAAGACTGTCAGGTTAAGCAACCTGCCTTCTTATTTTTAACAAATATTTAATCTGTTGAATAATGAGACTATTATAAATTATATATCATCTCTTACCTCTTCCCATTGGAGGGATCCGTGTACTTATTAACATTTCATTAATATTTATAAAATGCCTGGCAGTAGTAAATACCCTTCTTATACTTGAAGTGTTAAATCACTGGCAGAACTTGAAGGACAATCCGTATGGGGACTCTTTGGATTAAGGCATAATACAGGGCTGTATCTCCTTTTGCATCAGGACCATAGTCTCTTAAACGCTAAATGGTCTTCTGAGAGGAACAGTTTCATTTTCTAAATCAACCCAGCTTAAAGTGATTTATTTATTGATTGATCGATTGATTTGGGACAAGGCATGGAACTATAGGGCACAAAAGGTTTTAAGATATATCTAATCAGGACGCCCGCTCAAATACATACTCTGTTTCCATACTGCATCACATGGCTGGTGTTGGTGCGTTTCTTTACCAGCTGAAACTGCTTGTGGAGTGTTTCTTTTCTGAGATCCTCCTGCATGAAGAAACTTCCATGTGGTCACAGATACTTAAATTCTGTTATTCTAAAAATGCAAGGGCATCTGGAAAGGGTCTTAGCTGCTAATATTAAGAAAGAACTACAGGGAAGGAGCTATACAACCTTTGAAAGAAATGGAAGTAAAAACTGAAAAGAAGATTTGACAGCGTATTCTCAAATTGCTCTTAGCGATCTCCTAACCTCCCAGCAAATGGGCAGGGAGGGAATGGGCCAGCATAAAAATCCCAGATCTGTTTCATTAATACTGTTTTTCATTATGCTAATAAATGGCTTAGCCACAGTTCAGTATTTAAGGATCCCTGAAGGACAAGGTATTGAACTGCTCAATTTGTTTAATTTGGAGATGTGGTCTCAGATTAGCAAATCAAGATTATGTGAATTTGAAACTAGAAGATAGATAGTTTCTGATCTCATAAATAGCAAAAGAAGACAATGTTTCTGAAAGTCAGCTTCAGAAATAAATTTAGTGGCCCAAACAAGTAAAGATTATATATGGTTCTGAGTAGTAGATTAATACTTTTGCAACTCAATTTGTTGATTTCAGTCTCACTTAAAACCAAAACATTTTCCTAAATGCTCTAAAGGAGCCATTTTTAAACAGCCTAAAGATTTTTCATGCATAGAAATGCAGAAACTTCATCTAAGTAACTTACCATATCTGAATCTTCCATCCAATTCACACTGTACCAGTCCCCAAGATAAGTTTGCCTTTCATCATCATAGTAACATGCATAAGATGACTCTCTGGGATTGGCAGCTGTTGTTGCATAAACTGTAAGACAAACAGAAAGTAATTTTTTTCACACCCCATCCCCCCATGATTCAGTACACATGATATATTTGTCTAAGTATTTTGTTTTTCATTTACTTCTAAATAGCAGGAAGGAAAGTAGCCGGTTAATCATTCTGTTCGCTCAGCCTCAGTGTGACTATAAAAGCTTCCCTCCTTGCTGCCAAATGTGTCGTCTGGGCTGTTTAAAGAAGAATATGCATTTCTGAGGGGAACGTCTACTATTTAAAGAACTACTTGAGAACGCTGTGCACGTTCATTTTCTTTATTACAATAATGAGGACATTTTCCCCAAATGGCGTAAATTCCCTAAATCATCTTTTTTTCCAGAAAATGCCACCTTCTACATAATAGCCATTCTTGGGTGGCACTCTACACTGAGAGAAAGGCAAAACAAACTCTATAACATCTGCCCCAAGCACGATGTTCCTAGTAAGTCATCTCTAGCACAACAGAAATAATGCAAACATGTCTTTACAGGTATTATTAAGACAAAAGCTATGTTGGCTTTTTGCCAAAGTCAGCTCACAGCATACTTGTGTAACTGAAATCCAGGTTTCAAAATGAAAAACTGCTTGGCATGCTTTTATATGGCTATTATGTTGCTTCTCAGTGTATCTTTATTTCAAAGGCTAAAAAATGCCTTAAATCCTGTAGCAGTAAGTAGTACAGTTCTGCTCTTAGCATCCTTTAAAGCACTTACTATGTAACCAGTTAAGCTTTGTAGTTCATCACTGAAGGCTGTCAAAGACAGCTTCATGGTGGAATACATAAAGAGTCAATTGTCCATCTTTGTAAGTCTGTGGCAGAGCTGGTTTTCTGGCTGAAAATGTGTAATAGAACAAACTTTGAAAAATGCTGATTCACTAATAATTTATTTTGAACAATCATCAATATGAAATATTCTGTGTGAACTTTCTGTAAATCCTTGATAGGGCTGTAAGAAGTCTAGGTGTCAGGTGCCAGACAGTGTACTCCAGGGCCAAAGACCCAAGAGGCCACAGACAGGTGTGTGGTTGGTCTTCCCTGGAATCACAGCTTCAAGACCACAAGAAAGCCAGACCACCCAGTCTGCCTGCCACAGAACAGACATTTGGAAAGACTGTGATTCCTCATACTAACCAAGGCTGAGCCCACAGCTCTACAACAGACACTTAGAAACCCGGAAAAATCTAACTTCCATTTCCTGGGTTATTGTGCAAATGAGTGCACTAAAACTTCCTGGCAATAGTGTTTCACAAGTGTCTTTGCTACTCAGTGATCTGCCAGCAGGAAGGTCACACCTGCTGTTAGCAGGGCAGAGGCTGAGAAATGTCAGGAAAACTTAACTGCTGCCAATTAAGGGCAACCACATAGTTCCTGAAAAGAAATACTTTTTCAGCTTCTCATTTGCAAGAAACTGAAACTCCTGATAGTCTTTATAAGACTCCATTAAGTCTTTAAAAGGAACTTTCCATAAATGGAAAATATTACTTTCTCTAATTCTTGTGCTTCCCTGCTGAAGTGATGGGGTTTAAACCCCCAGTCCTGAATGAGGGTTGACATATGGATGATGTCCACAGTCAGGCAAGAAAGACCCTCCTGACTGGTTTTCACCCAGGGTCTGGCCAGCCTTGGGTGGGAACTGATTAGGAGATCACCACCAGGTGCCCCTGCCTTCGGCACTAACTTGTAGGTGGGGCAAGAAGCCATCCCTATAAGAATTGACTCTGCTTGCCAACTCTTGGGTTGGGAGGTTTATTTAGATAGTGCATGTGTGGATTCTGGCTATTGGAAGGGCTCCCTGCCTTCATGGCAAGTGGAGTTCCTAGGATGGCAGGGCCAGAGCATGAAGCTGTCTCCGAGTCCCTGCTGTATAGCTGGGCTCATGGCCTGCCTGCTGCCATCTCCCATGGCTTGGCTCCTTGCCCAGCTTGCTCCCTTCTTCATGTCCACTGTGGTGGGTGAGTGCATTGACTTGTTCTCCCTCTGGTTGTCTGGCACTTTAGGGCTCTGGTGTGTGATGTGGGAGCAGAGGGAGGAGTTTAGCTGCTGGTCTGCCCATTAATGGCAATGTCATTCTATATTGGGTAAATGGTCAGCAGAAGACCTGCTAAAATCATACATGAGGGTGCCTTACACCTATCCTTGACACAGTATCTCTTCAGGCCTGTGACAAGTTGTAACATTTAAGTCCAGTAAAGTAACTGCTTGCTCACCGTTGATGTTATCAGCCAAATGATTCATCATAGATCCAGACTCGCATGCTTCAATGTAAAACACCATCTACAAAATAAATCACAGACCTTAAAAAATTCCATGAGGGAATGGAGAAAAATCCTTCAGTGCTTTCCAATTGTAGGTAGTTGGCCTATACTGCTATTCCTGAAACAAAAGCTATCCACAGTGCTACAAAATAAAGCACAGAAGCAAACAGATCAGTTTTTCCTTTTTGGGAGCTAAACTAGGTGGAAAGGGGAAACAATCACAATGAAAACATGCTACCAATTTCTGTAGAATCCACAGTCACTCTTCAGGCACAGCAATGTACCACTACTGAACGTAGTATTTCTTGAACAAATGACCATTTATGTGGTCCTAAAGACAGACAGCCATAGTAGACAGATGACTGCAGAAAGTTGCTTAAACAAGGTGAGCTACTAGAAAGTTCTAAATATTAGTTTTTCTGCTTAAAACAACACATGATGACATAAAAGCATAGAATTTTATGACAAGAGGTACAGTCTCTTAAACTATATTAGTAACTGTAAGAGAAATGAGGTATGTACAAACTTCCTGTATTAACAGTGCAATCTGAAGTGAACAAAGCACAGGAAGAAAGAGTCGGTTGCATGTTATGAGGGTGCAGTAGTTTTGGATGTTTTTTCTCCACCATTGGTCAGAATATATACTGTTATCAAAAAGCAGCACACTACACCTCAACATCGACTGCAAATACACAGGAAACTAAAAACAGAGAAAATTTGGAGAGGATCAGTCTTTTTAAGTGCAAAATCCTAATCCAAATTTCATTTCATGGCAACAGCTTTGTCCTGCTTTGAATAGCTCTCAAAATGAAGATCAATCTCACTGTTTCATGCCAGCTCATTTAAGCTCACAACTTCTGATATGCTTGTTTACCTTCCGGTATTTTTTGTGATGATACATGTACCAAATAGTTTTATTCAGATCCTTGACGTGAAGCTGTAAAATAAGAAGGCTTGTATTAAAACCACTTACATTTAAGAGAGACACAATTCACTTATTAGGAGTAAATACTAACTGTTGTGAATACATGTACTGTTTCCCATCAAATACATCCAGTGTTTGGCCCTTCTGAAACACAATGCTCTAGTATTTACCAGTCTGGAAAAGATAAGCAATGGTCCCAGATGGTAGGTATAGTGCCCCCAAAAGCCAAGTGATACCTGTGGGAAAAAGTCTGCCTGGACCACAAAAGGTCCAATGAAATATTAAATGATGTAATAATGGGCTTAAATTGTGCCAGGGGAGGTTTAGAGGATACTAGGAAGAATTTATTTACTGAAGGAGTAGTGAGGCGTTGGAACAGGCTGCCCAGGGGGGTGGTGGACTCCCCATCCCTGAAGGTGTTTAAAGAATGTGTAGACATGGTACCTCGGGACATGGTTTATTTGTTATAGTAGTGTTGGTTTGATGGTTGGACTTGATGATCTTAGAGGTCTTTTCCAACCTTTATGATTCCATAACTTCAACTGAATGCTTCAGGTTCAAAATGGAAAAAATCCAAAATGTGGTGACGAGGATAAAATTGCTCTTTTTCTGCCTCCATGATCAATATGACAGTGCATCACATATTTTTGTATTTTACATTTGTTACTTATTATTTTAGTATGTCACTAAAAAGGATGGTTTTTATGACAAAGTAATCCCCCCAAATGCTTACATCATCATCAGGAAAAGCCAGAAGTCCTGGAGCTCCATGGTCAGTGAAATAAACAAATACATGATCCTTGGGACCACTGTAATGAAAAAATTGCACACAAATTCTTTCTAGCTACTCAAGCCTAATCTTCATTACAATAACTATCATCTGCTGCTCAGTGCCAAGATATGTCAATATTCAGAAATAATACAGCTGAAGCACCTCCTTCTCTTGGTGAATTTTTTCCTCCCAAAGCACACTACTTTGGGTGCTTATGAGAAGAGATGAGTGTCCGTAAGAGGAGTGAAAATGGGCATATAGGCTAGTTCCTCAAGCACAGGGAATCTGGCAATGACATTTCAAATTGTAAGCAGCAGGTGCTGGTTAGGGAATAACCTGCAAGACAATCTACAAGCCTTCTGGGCAGAGGATAACTGAGTTCTTGTCCCACCCAGTAACAGAAATCAGACCACTTGGAAATTCACACAACAGAGCCTAACAAAGAAGGGCTGGGCGTTATTTTTACGGCTCCCACTCTTGACCCTAAGCCTAAAAAATTTGACCAAGGTGGAATGTAAATAATTAAGACTTTCATATGTGGGTTCAAGTTGTCTCCCTGATTAGCTAAGAGTCTTCAGCCTTCTACATAGCCACTTCCTTGTTTGACTTGTTACATCAAACTTTCACAGGTGAGGTGTGTTCTGAAGTACTTTTTTTAAGAAAAAATGCTTTATAGTCATGTCTTGACTCATTTTAGCTACTACAAGAAAACAAGTAACTGTGCAGCAATTTGATAACTTTTTGCCTATATGCCTTGTATATATTATTTTCTAACCCAGCTTTTGAGGGTGAAGTTTAAACAATTGAGAGCAATATCTTATTCAACTGCTGTCCTGCTCCGTTATTTTTTTTTATTCTGCCCAGTGCAAGGGCAGGGTTCTTCTTTTCTCCTTCGTTGCTTTGACTCCAAAACTAAATTGTCAGATGAAGACACACAATTTTTCTTTATCCAGGCTGTGCTTCCAAATGGTTAAGTTTACATTTGTAACAGTTATACAGGAAATACTGCGCATAGAAAAACACAGCATGATATAAATCTTTACTAGCAGTACCTACCGAGTCAGAAATACAACACACCTTAGTAAATAGGCATCACACTTTTGTATCTCAAAATCTGTAGAAGCCAGGTGAATAACTGACACCAGGTATATTCCCAAGAGGTCTTTAATTAGACCCTCAAATATACTGCTTTTATTCTGGAATCACCTGAATTTTATAAGCCTTTATAAATTACACCCATCAATGTAAGATCTATAATTACACTTAGCCGGTCTACAATTGACTATTGTTCATTTATTAGAATATTGCCAAACTTACAATCATCTGTGCAATTTATTTTACAAATACCTTAAGCATAATAATTACAAAGTTAATGTCTTATACCACTTTTTCAGTTGCAAAGACTTCTTTGCATTAAATAGGAACAAGAATACCATGTCATTACATTCAGAGCCTCAGTAACCTTACATGTGCTGCAAGGACCAAGGCTGGGATTAGACATGCAATTCTTTTAACTGATGAGCTGTTTCAAGCTCACCCTGTCCCTCTGCCACTGACTGCTAAGTCTCACCATTTCAGATGAATAACACAACTGCTTGTGTACATTCAGTCAAGCCTTAGCAAACCCTTTCTAGAGGTCTACAAACCTTAATAAAACTCTCTGGAACAGCCATTCTTGCAAAAGACAACAGTCTAAATATCAAATACCTTAATACAGTTGGCACTATCCTCTCGAGCTTTTATATCTTAATCTATACTGGACTCCATATTAGTCAAGTATCAGCAGTTGCTTCTTGGTGCCCACATAGTTTAAGAAACCAGAACCATTGTATTTCTAATGTGAATGACCTGGAATTTCCATCCATAGTCACGCTAGATTCTCAAGTTGCTCTAATTTGCCCTCTTCTTCTCTTGAAATCAGTGCCAATGTACAACTACATATGCAGTTATTTTCTAACTTCTCTTACCTTTTCAATACTTTTCCTGACCCCACCCCCTTCACTGCTTCTGCATCTCCTCTGAGAACAGCAAGGAAATTCTTTGGAGTAACATCCTAAGGATTTAAAAGGATTACAGTTAAACTTGATCATAAAAAAAAACAACAAAATCTTTGTTTAGAGAGATGGCTTCTGAAAGTACAGAATCCATGCATGGATAGGAAGTTTAGCCAGCCGTCCTTTTCAATCTGTTACATAATCTATTAGCCACTGATGACTCACTCAGATACCAACTCCCAAAATCACCAAGTGATTGGATTACTGTTCTGATTTAATGAAAGTTTTACACAGGTGTTCTTCACATCGAGTTTCAACATTTATGTATGCAAGGCCTTCCCTTCTTTTATTTTGTGTGCCAGCACAGAAACAGTGTAAAGGTTTACTTTTATGACCACGGCTTCACTTCAGAGTTATCTCTTGTTTACATTCATCTTATGAACAGCAAACATCATGCAAAACCATGCAGGTGCATAAGCTGGAGGCTTTATACATTGTGCATAGTGGAGCATAAGGTACAGGCTAAAAGGATTATTCACAACATTGGCTAAAGAGGAACCTTCCCTGGGGAACGGTGTTTCATTCCTACCTCCTTTGTATAGTCCTTGGGCACTCCAGCATACACATCTGTGCCATTAGGCCTATTGATGACAATGCCTTTTGTTGGATTTCTGAAAGTAAAACCAAACATAAATATGAAAAATTAGCCACATGCCACACCATGACCACAGAATAACTAGGAAACCATTCAAACTGTCCTGACTGGCCAGGTTGCCTGACAGAGAGTATAGGTAGCACATAAAGGCCTTTTCAGTCAGTTACACATGCTCGTCTCCAGAGTCCTTACCCTCAGAGTCCCCTCAAGCACCCTGCCTCAGATGATGTCGATTAATCTGAAGACGTAGGCGGGTGGTCTCTTACACCACCTTCTCTCTACTTCCAGTCTTGCTTTTATCCCCCTTTCCTCTTTGGTCCCCGTGTTACTGTGCACGTGAAGTCTGCCGATTTCTGCTGAAGTTGTCTCAGAACTAGAGGCTGTGTAACTCAACTCTGTCATACAGAAAGCAATTATATGCTCTAGACAGTCACCAGGAAGGGGACACGTACGCTCTTTTGTTGAATGTGCATTTTGGGAATTAATCTGATAATGTCCTTTTAAAAAAGCCCTGCAAGTCATACATGGAGCTTCCCTATGTTTGTGGGTTTAGGCTATTGATCTGCTCTAAGCTGTTATGCCTGGGAGGAAAGTTCACTTACTCTCCTAAAAATGAAGCTCTGCAGCCCTTGGTGCTGCAAGCGATGCTGAGCTGTGGAGTAAGGCTTTCTAGCTCATGAGCACATTTCAAAGGAGAATTATTGTGCTGATGGATAGAATGTCTCTATTCACATCACAGGATGTTTTAAAGGTGGTTCTTCCCGAAGTACTACAAACTCAAAATGCAAGGGTGACCCTGTCACGTTTGTAGTAACCGTATAGTTTATGACTGGTGCACGTTCATCACTTACTCGTCGTTATCAGCAATGTCATCATACATCATGACAATGATCTGTTCATCTGGAATTCCATTTCTGTGCACAATCTGGTACGCATGGCACACATCTGCCTGAAATTAAGCACATTTTCATTACTAGCTTTAAACAGAGATTTTTACCTTTGAGACCAGAAGAAAAACAGCCTTGCAGGCTACTGTCCAAAAGAAACCGCATTCAAATATAAGAGCTCGAGGGTTGCTAGAGGGTTGAAATGCACAGGTTAAGCCAAAACTCAATGTCTTTCTCTAACTAGGAGTAGTTGCATTAATAAGAGACTATAATTAAAATCTGTCTCATTTACCTATTTTGATTTCTAATTTAAACAGAAACTATAAGTTATTTCAGACTTGGCACAGGTAACAAAATTTAACGAAAGGTTCTCAAAAATGTTCTGTTTTCTGTGAGAAAATCTAAATTAAAACCTCAAGCATTGTCAGACAAATTCAAAGTGTGCCAAGAAGCAGAAGAAAAAAGCTGGATTTCCACCAGTTTCAATTAGTTCTGCACCAAGCCTGCATGACTAAGCATCAAACATTGTCCTTGGATTAAGGAAGCATGGTTCAACAATCTCATCTCTGCAAATATTTTATTAAATTTTGCTTTACTAGGTGAGTATTTTAGTTATGGAATATTTCCTTTTTAATTATGTATTTCTTGTAGAGTAACACTGAAGCAACTTCAGGGCAAGAAAAGAGATTTCAGTGGAAAACTGAAATGGAGAATTTCTATTCAGGCTTTTTTTCTGACTTTTACAGGATATGAATAACCAGATTTTCTTTTCAGAACCATCTTCCCATGATGCAGAAATAACAATACTCACCAAAGTGATATTTCAGTCAATACAAACTTCTATCAGAATGCTAAATTCTTAGCAAATCCAGCCCAAATAATTGTCTTCTTTTAGACTTGCAGTCTGTGAATGACTTCATAGGATATTAATAATCACTCTGAAACTCCAGAACAACAACCTACCCCGTGACAGCAAAAGCTGTTCAGATTTAATTGAAAAAACCTCATCTAACAAATGTATACTCCAAATGCAGGCAAGAAGCAAGTTTTAAAGTTTACCTCTGTTGAGCTAATCTGATTTGCTAGTTTGTAAACCAAACTGAAGTGATTTAAGTGGACCTATGCAAGTACAGATAATTTAGGAGTATTAGTGATTTTGACTGGTTTAACTGAAAGGTCACTGTGAAATCCAGACACTTTATAATCCTTGGTCTTCTAAGTGTAGCCGAAGCTGAAAAGAGAGGGTAGTTGTGCAAGATTCTGGGAAGGGCGAGGCACATTCAATGCTAATGAACTCCCACAGCAAAATCTCTTCACGTGACTAACCTTTAAGGTTAACCCTTACTACAGCAGTTCCATTTCCCAGCATGCAGTTCAGCCTACATGCTCCTCCACATATCCCAGGCAATCTCCACTGTTTACAGTTCTCCATTTCCTTGTGTGCCCTGATACCAGCTGCTGCCTCAAGTCAAAAGTTAGAGGTTGAACAGAGTTATAAAGGCATCACATACAATATGAAACAGCACAGTGCAGGTTTGTCTAAACGTGTACTTGATTTTCATAAGCAACCCAAGCAGAAGAAAACACTAATCAGGGCTTCTCTACACAAATGATGAGTAGATCATTGATTGTCTCTCACTCTCAAGACAATACGTTTGTTATGCTGACAGGAACAGTTATAGGCTGACAACACACAAAAATGCTTATGAATACTGTAGTCATATAATATCAACATACTTACCTAGCAAGTGTCTGTGTTCCTGCAGACATGTGGCTGACCAGTAGGTATTTCGGAGGTGTTTCTAATTAATACCAAAAGTACCCAAAATGAGTTGAGCTTTGTGAACAGGTATCATCAGCTTTTTTTGTCTCCTTTCTCTTTCCTTCTGATTCACTGTTTGCTCACTATGTCTTGTCTTAGTAAAGCAGACACTGGTGGTAAATTTAAATGAGTTAAATTCCCTTGTGTGGAAGGAAACATCAATGTAATCAATTCCCTTCAACCTTAACTTATGCCCATTTGGAGACTCTCCCGGTCTTTTAAGGCTTTTGCCAAGGGAACTGTACTTGCTGGTAGCATAATTATATCACCAACGTAGGCTAGTGCAGCAAAACCATGTTTTATTGCTAGAACTCCATTAGACAAAGTAGGCAGTTCTGAGTAAGCAGTTGGGGTTTTTTGCATAGAATTAGGCAACCTGACTAGCCAGCTTTGATGTTGGTCACATGCTCCTCCCATCCCCTCCACACACATTAAAAAAACCCAACTCTATAAAACCAGAATAGAAACAGTCTGCTCCTAGAGCAGGGAGGCACATATGAACCTAGACTATTTCCTGTTGACATGTAACTGCCTCTCAAATCCTGCTCTTTGAGCCCTGCTTCTGCCAGATACATTGCTAGTGTATCTGTACCTGTAAACCACCCAAGAAGAGACAGATGATACTGTTCCAGATCTCTTGTTGGTATTACCCTTGTTGATTTAGTATGTGAAATGAATACTATGAACATTTACTGGTTATATCATGATAAGTGCAAATGACACTTTTGTGGCCATGATTTGGGGTGGTTAGCAGCTGCCTTGAACAGAATAGAGGAGAAGGTGTAGCTGTACAGCTGCTACTGCACAATGAACCTCAGTAACAGCATCTCCTTTAGAGCTGGCATGGTTCAAACCTTTCATCCCCAAGTTAATCTAAACCTGTTGCTACACCAGCAAATTTCTA
The DNA here is from genome assembly GCF_000691845.1 of Merops nubicus. Taxonomy (NCBI): domain Eukaryota; kingdom Metazoa; phylum Chordata; class Aves; order Coraciiformes; family Meropidae; genus Merops; species Merops nubicus. The sequence goes on along the minus strand of NW_008607614.1, from coordinate 11,044 downwards.
TGGAAGATCTATGCTTAAATCTCTTAAATAATTAAGTCCTAGATCTAGAAAGCACAGGTATCAGAAGTGGAATGCCTCCTTTTCCTGGGATGGGCATTTTTTTTTCCCCAAAATTGGGAAATTCTAAAGGGTGAAAAAACCCGTCACCCTAACTTTCCTCTGCCATACAGCTGTTTACACATTTGAGTGACACAGCTTTCAAACAGACTGCTTGGGACTGTGATTTTTGGAAAAACCAAGTTGTTTTATGACACATGCATGCATAAATAGTTCCTACAGGGAAAAGCTTGGACTTCTGTGAAATTGGTTACTTCCGGTCTTATGACTGCTAGGTTCATGGCTAAAAGCATGTGTAACGAACTGTCAGCTTCATTGCAAAGTGGCACTGTTCCAGTTACAGGTACACTGAAATCCCACAGCCTAAAAAAGAATGAACTCTAATATACAGGCATGGTAGAAGAATATATCTGAAATGTCAGCCATGTTTCACTCCCTTGCTTTAATATAGATCAGTGGATCAACCAAAACCAGTAGCTATATTCAGAACTTAGAAAAGGTTTTCTGAGATCTTCACTTAAAGTTTTTCAGACACAGTGAGGAAATATTAATTGAAGCCAAGTAGCCAAGGCATCTTTAATGTCTGTTACCGGCAAGACTCGAGGATTTAGGACTGCCCTGGAATAAGACACTGCTCTGGTTGGTAGTGCTCCCAAACCTAAATAAATACAGTCCCCCCTGGCCCATAAAGCTCAGTAAGTATAAGACTAAAAACAACAACTGAAAACAGACTCTTGTATTCAGATTCGAATGTTTTTATTTTCAGTATTTTAATTTTGCCAGTCTTTTTCAGGTGTTTTGCTCCTCAAATATGTAATCCCATGGACTGTGTCCTTTGGAGTAGCCAAAGCTTTAAGTTTGAGTTAACTGGTATGATCACCTCCTAGGAGAGGCAGAAGTATAGACAAAATTCTATTTCTCTTAAGGAGAACTAGTCTGCTGGCTCATTCTCTAGATCTACCTGTAGCATTTAGTGTTGTCTTTGCTCATGTATTTCACTAAGCCTTCCAGAGGTAGATCATCTAGTTCTTTGCATAGCAGAGGGCTGAGCCACTTTGCCAGGGAATGGGAGGAGTATTCTTTGTGGTGTATGAGTGCTTAGCTACATTTAGGGAACAGAAGCCAGTCTGGTAATAAAAAAGCTGCTATACAGAACTAGGAATAACTACAGAGGAGAAGGGAGGAGCACATTAATACTCCTCCCACAGAACAAGGAACTCTAAACAAGACCACTAAGATATGAGCAAAACCACCAAAGAACTGAGGAGCCACAAGCTGCAGTGACAATAAGCTTTGGGCTGTATGCTAGGCAAAAAACTTATTAGGAACTAGATGAGATAAATGTGTTAAGACAAGTTTAGATCATCCTGATTAAGAAACAGCCCCAGTTCAGCCATCACAGAGGAAATAGGTGCCTGCAAGGTGTGAATCTCACTCAGATAAGTAGAAATAGTGGTTTTTTCCTTATCTTGTCTACACTTTTGGTTTGCACCGCTGATAGTGGATCCTGACCACTGACAGCTGAATTACAAGTCTTAGGAGTTTCAGATTCCTCGAGTTTACAGTTGCAAACTTGGTGTTTACAGGGTCTGCACAGTCTTTACAAACTTACTGTTCATAGGGTCCTACAAATTTTCACATATGAAATTAAATGTTTTTGAAGATGTAATATTCTTCTCCTCTTTTTATGGTAGTTTAGTCAGATGAACGCATCCTTCCACCAGGTAACTACTGCAGAAGGCAACAGAGTATGTTTTGACTGTGTTGTGTGCAGACAGCATATAAAACTAGAGCTCATAAAATATAAATGTAATACAAACATGCAACATCATGTATTAAAACTGTGCCCTGAACAGCTGAACTGAGAATTGAAACCCACAAATGTGTTTACTGAGGTCTCAAATTTCCAAGGGCTATTGTGAGTGCTTAGTTTCTTGTAGGTAATAGCAACCGGTCTGGTAACAAAAAAACAGTCACATTGAGCAGCTACTTACAGGAACATTCATATCTACAAATTCACTTGTACACAGGCTAGATCAGAGAAGTTCCAAGGAAGGAAGGTGACGGCAGGAGGAAAGCTGACTACGACCTATTTTCTTCTGCAGTTAGTCCCTGCAAAGAAATGGCCCAACTCTGCAATCCCCGAGTGTTGCTTTGCTTTCTAACAGCACAGGTTTTATTGTACTGAAAAAATAACGTGTTTCTGCATATGTTCACTATGGAAGGACTTTCACGATGGATGAAACACAGAACTGGAAATCCAAGTCCTGTTCCTGGTTCTACTGCAAGGGATTTGAGCAAATAATTTGAATACTTTCACAGCTTTTGCTTCCACCGCTGGACAGCAGGGAGCACTAACACACACAAAGACATGGTGATCAGTCTGCATGTTTCCAAAAATCTGCTATAACTCATGAGATTTCTGTAGTATCTTTCCTCCTCTCTACAACTCTCCTGAAAGTCTATGGTTCAGACAGTTCTCCAGGGAACAATTTTTTCCATTTTTTTGATACCCATGGCACCCTTCTCTGGATGAAACTTCACGGCACATGCACAGAGAGGATTTGCCATGGCTAGCTGCTGGGTCTGTCTCACAGTAAGCCCTCCCACCACAGGTGCTCACTCCTGCCAGGCCCTTCAAGCTGGCCACAAAAGGCCACCAGGCAAACAGCACAGGCTGCTGATGTGCTGCATCTCCTGGAAACCGAGTCTTCTCATAACAAGCAGGAGCTCAGCCCCATTCTAAAGGATCTCTTCAAAAGGATGCAGACTCTCTTGTTTTATGAGATCGATTTCATTACTTCCATAGGATTATTAGTGGTGTAATAATTTCCTTTTTTTTCCCCAAAGGCTGGACCAAGCAATAGAGGTTAAAATACAGAAATTCCTAGGATTGAAATTCAGAACAATCTGCCATTGCAGATGTTTTGCATTGTTAGTTGACATTATCTTCAAAATTAAGGTGTTTAAAGAAATCTTGTTCTCATTTTTCTAACCTTGAAAAGCAATTACTTAATAACTGCAAAGTTTGGCCACACTCAGAAGTTAATTTGCTTCTGTGAAACTGGCATGTGCAAAAGACATTGCTGGATATATATGTAAGCATGCATCTTGTGTTCTTCATAACTCCATTATAATCAGTACTCACCATTGAAGGCTTACTGACACAAAAGTTAAAAACTGTGTTTGGGCAACTGTAAAAAAGGAATTCTCATGAGCCACAGCATCAAAAATGTAGCTCTGTTTAAGGGATTAATGTTTCGGTATTAACTCCTCCTAGAGTGGAAGGGAGCCAGTGAGACTGGTTATACAGCAACAACCAGAGCACAACTCAGTAATTATATTTAGACACCCAAGGGCAGGCAGTGATCAAGTACAACACAAGTATTTTTATAGTTGTTTTCCAATTTCAACTTTAAGAATTTATTTTTTTAAGATTTTAGTTGAAATAGGAATAGTTTATATAAAGACTTTATATTCCAACTACAGTTATCAGGTGATAGTTACAGTGCAAGGAGTTGGCAAGATCCCTAAAATCAAAGTGTTGAGCCAGCATTTCCCAGTAGCAGGTTCTTCAAATGCAACAAGGTTGTCAGTCTGGTTCATTAGGTTTTAAGCTCATCAATGCACTGAAAGTCACAATCTATGAGCTAAGGGGAAGGAGAAACACAAACATAAAACCCAGCATGCCCAAAACATAGAGGGCTCTTTTCTTCTTTAGTCAACACAAATAGAGAGGGTGAAACCTCTCTAGATTTTACAGGCAGTTACATTAAAAAAAAAAAAAAAACAAAAAAAAACCCCAACACTTTAAAACTTTCAGTATTCAGCAAATCAGCTGTAGCCAGTACATTTAATACAGTTTAACTTTTAAAAATGCTGATTTTGTACAGTAGCGTTTCAATCTGAGTTCATCTTCACCAATAATAATCTAGTAAGCTACATTTCTAACATTTACAAATATACAAATGTATACATAAATCACAATCAAATGGACCCTGTTTGTCCAGAAAAGCAAGAGATAGTTCCAAGTTCAGAGCAAAGACTGTGTTTAAGTGTTAATTAATCTGTTTAAGGGATCGCCCAAGAGTTCCTCAAAGGGAAAAAATGCCATCGTCTCCTGACTGCTAATTATAAGACTTGCACTTAATCAGAGTTAAGTCACTTGGATTTAATCCTGTCCATCCTGTCACTCACACTCAGACCACAATTCCACAGCACACTAACTTTGACAGCAATGTCAATCTCTGGAGTTCCTGTTCTCTTTTTTCCTCCTTCTGCTGTTTGTTCTGATTCCTGCACCCCAATGCACTGTATCAGTTCCTTGTGCCAACACAACTCTGAGGCCATGCTGTCAAATACAGTGAGCAAACTGATTCAAGTTAAAAAGAACCCCCTCCTGCATGTCCTCCACCCCACAAAAACACGCTGTGCATTGCAGTCTTTGTAGATTTTTTTTTAACTGGTGGGAAGAAAGGGAGTTTTTTCTTAACATAAGGAAGAGAGGAAAACAAATGGAAAGAAAACTACATGTGCCTCAAAATGAGGTTTAATTCTAGACATAATTTGTTCACCTGCAAGCTGGGGTCAGATCCTCCAGCCTAGTAATAGAATATTTAGCCTAAATGATACAGGTCTCCCAGGATGCAGAAGTGTGATTAGAGGGAGAATGCTGCTCCTCCTGCTAATGACAGCTTTTCAAAAGATGAAAGACTGGACAAAGTTGTAAGGAAAAAAAAAAGTTCAATCAGTTCAAGGAGCAGTGGAGGGAAATTCTTGGGTTAAGAATAGCAAGAATTAAGACCAGGTTCTGAGTGAACTTTGTTGCTGTTCGTTTTGAAAACTTCAAATGCTCCTGGAAGTCTAAAAATAGAAGCACTTGCCCAAATGACAAAAGGGCTGAACCAGTCTAGGCAGCTATTACTAGCCTGCAAGTTCCAGCGCAGCATTTTCTGGAGCATGGCCAGCATCAGCACGTGGGACCAGTGGTCCTTACCTGGTGTCGATAGTTGTACCAGCCGTTCGAACCTGCAACAATCACCACCCAGTGCTTGCCTCCATCCTCAGGTTCTTCCATGGGGAATGCGCTGATGCCCAGAGCGCAGCCCAGCAGCACAACCGCTTTCAATATCATCTCTCTTCTTTATTTACTCCCCAAATGGGAGGAAAAAAATCCCTAATGAAGAAGTTTGAGAGAAGCAGCAGGTCAGAGGGCATCAAAATAAAACAAATGCAAAACAAACATCGGTAGTATCAAAACTAGAAGATTTTCATGCTTGTGGGGTTTTTGTGTTTTATGAACCATCCAAATCACAGTACAATTTCTGGTCATATCTTCCTTTAGCACCAACCCTCTACTAGTTAAGAGTTTTCTGTCAGCTTTCAAATCTGACTGAAAGCAATGCTGAATAGGACAACCAAGTCTTTCAGCTCCCTCTGGTTGTTTTGTTCTATGATAGCTGCTAATGAATAAGCCTCAAATACAGAGCAAGCCTCATCAAGTATTTCAGAGATAAAACTTTCTCAGACGAATACTATTCTCTCAGCCTCTGCTTACATAGTTCCCTGGTTTCCACTCACTGGCAATTAGCCCATTATTATTGAGACAAATCCAGGGTGATGTAGGCCCATGGATGCATAGACATGGAGAACTGCTTGGGAGCTGTAAGGCCTAAGAGTCACAAAAGCTCTCTGTGCCCAAAAAGCCAGGCAGGGTGGAGAGAGGCCGTGCCACTGTTCTGCTCAAGATACAGCCCTAACTGCTGGGGCAAAGTGCAGACTGTGAGAGCCTCATGCTATTTGTGTAGCCTGTTACGCTGGTGGAGAGCAAATGTGACCCAGTACCACATGAAAGAGCAGCATTTTCATCTCTTCTGCCCAACGGTTAAGTGTTTGCACAAGGCGCACAGCGGAAGAATCAGGTCTGAGCCTGTGGATGTCAGACTCAGAACAGCAAAGCCAGAGAGGAGGTCTGAGCCCACGCAGAAATGGCTCTTTCTGCTTTCTTCAGAGGACTAGTAGTGGCCCCACTAGCGACCTTCCTGAGCACCTTGACTGTCAGATAAAGTGTTTGCTCTAAAAGCAAGCAAACCAGCCATATCTAAACAAAGGTTTGCTTTTTGTAGGTCTGGGGGTTTTTTAATTGTTGGGTTTTCTTTTGTTTTGGTTTGGTTTTTTTTATTTTTCTTGAGGAGGTTGGAGGGGTTATGCAACTCCTAAAGCAAACTCCCCTGAAGAATTGCATGTGCTTGGCACTCATTTCCTCATGCGCTGCAAGATGGGATTGTACACTGGCCTACTTCAAATAAAGAGATTCTGGAGGTTGATCATTGCTGCTACTTCTAGAAGAGGTGTTGTAGTGAAAAGCAGAGGTGCCTATACTTTAGCATGGTTTTCTCTGGAATAAAAGCTGGAACCTCCCAAGCCATACAACACAGTCACAAGGTGCAACGTCAAAGCTGCCACTAAACCAAGTAACTAAATAGTATCTAAGTCAGTCTGAGTTCCTGACAGTCAAAACCATCCATCCGCAGGCACTCAAAGGAGGCTGAACCAGAGATGTAGCCAGCTCACCTCCAAAGCAGCTGCGTACAGTGAAGACTCTAACATAACACGTAGTATGGGTCTTCCCAAGATTGGATCTACTGCTTACTAAGATTATCTAAGTCTTGCAGGCAGTAGTATGAAAAATATATTATGTTTGGAAGCGGTGTTTGTTTTTTTTTTTTTTTTCTTTTTAACAGAGCTAGCACAAAGTAAAGGAAGTCATGCTAGTGTGTCAGCTCCTCTACGAAGAGTTGTTACCACACAGAAGAACTCCAGAACAGAATGGAAAAGACAGGACCAAACATTAAGTGCTATGACCCTGCTTCTTCCAAATACTCAACTGAATCTAGGAAACTTATCTTTCAGGAATAAGCCACTCCTGTCACTGCCTGCAAGCCTGAAATTTGGGAGCAAGAACAACATGTGATAATTTAATAGTTTGGGGTTTGCTGAGTTATTAGTGACTTCAGCAGCTAAACGGATATGAAAGAATAAGCAGAATTTTTCTGTAGTTTGATAGATACAACCTGTCACGTTGAACTGGAATTCTTGTCCCTGTTGTTGCCAAACAGTGACAGATGGCTTTATATGGCAACTCGGCCTTGCCTTTCTTTTCACTTCTGCAGATGATTAAAACAGATAACATACTAACAACTGCACTGAAGACATACTGTTTTTACAACACCCACAAAACCTGCCTATTCTGTTGCCTACAGCACAGCTAAGATTCAGAACAAGTTGTCTAAAATGTTTGTAAAGTGCCACAATACACCATAGGCCAATGAGCCTATTGATTCCTGATATTCAGTTTCAGGTATATTTAACTCCTGAAATATTAGGCAAGAAAAGAAAATCAATATACTTTAGATGATCTGCTTAGAAATCTTGAGTCTAACTCACTGGAGCCAAATTTCATGCAATTTCAGAGCTCAGTACCTGTTTCATGAGAAGAAACATCTTTCCGTGTTCATTAAAGCATAACTTTTCATTTCTCCAACTAAAAACATTTGTTATATTTACATGAAAAATACAAAGAGAGACTAAATGGTTCAAATGATTGCTGAAGGGCTGGAGACCCTTTCACATGATGCTTAGCTCTTAGAGATGTAAATCATTAACCCGAATCCAGGAGCTATGGACAGAAGCTGTGTTCCTGCCAGCTGTTGACTGAGCCGTATAACAGGAAGGCGAATTTCAAGGCAGATCCTGGAGACAGGCATCCAACACATGGAAACAGCCACTGCCACCAGCTGTCAGGTGCTGATACACCACAGGATAGGGTCTGAAGTAGCTTCAGAAGAAAGGATGCTATGGAGTGCTAGGTCCTGAATTTGGAACAGTTTGATGGGATTGTCTTTCCTGATGAAGAGCCAGACTATACCAACACTGGTCTATAGCTCTCAGGACTCCAGCCAGTGCCTCTGTGCCATGCTGTGCAGGACACCAGTGTACCAGGCCCCAGCCGTGCATTCTGCCTGCACAGGCCCACAACAGGAAGAACTCAGGGTGAGATCACAAACAAAAGCTTAAGCTATGAAGCCCCTGAGGGATTCCCTCCGTGAGGAATTCAACAGTCTCCCATGTGGTGTGGAGATATCCAGATGCTTGAGTTTCTCACCTCTGCTGAGACAAGGTTATGAATGATGCTGAAGGCCCAGGGAAAAAAAACAAAGAAATGTACACCAAGAAACATTTGCAATGTATTGAAAAAAACATATTTTGTCATGGGTTCTTTGGAATAGAAAAAAAAACTCTTCTTTTATACTAATTAATGACATTTAATCCCACTTATCTGTCTTTTCCTATACTATAATTAAATCTAATTAACACAGAAAGAAGGGCAAAAAAACCCTAGCTGTACCACAATGCACTAATAAATCATGATTAATAAATGCTCAGCTCCCCAAGGTTCTCCAAGCAGCATTTAAAATAGGCTTAACCATTAAACACACGTGCAATGGTCTTTCACTGCTTGCTTCTAACTACAAAAAAAAAAAAAAATACAAAAAAACCAAGACTGGTCTTTCACTGCTTGTTTCTAACTACTAAATAAAACCCCAAACCAAACAAACAAAAAACAGCCCCATATCCCCCATAGTTCTGTTTGTTTTAGAGAAAGCCTTTGAATGCCCAGGCAGGCAATTTAAAAGATTGTGTTCTGGGTTATGTTGAATGAGTTCTTGACCTAGTGTTGAGAAGAGAAAGTTCCCATCACATGCTATGCCTTCGGGTGGTATTAGAAGAGAAACCAGCTCAGTGGTCCAGCTTACCACAGGTACATAAAAAGGCTTTTTCTGTATGCAAGAGTCAAAGATCTGTCACATGCGATCCCAAGTGCACCCAGAGTGAGACTACACTGAGGAACTGAAAATTCACTACAAGATCATCTTAGAGCTTTGGCTGACCCCCAAAGACACAAGAAGATTTGATCAAGTCTGCCTTGTCTTTCTGGTAGAAGAGTTAATTAACTTTGCACTGGAAACCACGTGAGGAAAAAGGCACATCTCTCAGACACTGGGGGTTCAGCATCGATCCGCAGGTACGTGCAGAAGCACAGTGGCTACACCTGCGGGCAGGCAGCCGCACGGGCTGCAGTCCCTGGGAAAAGCAACGCCAGAACTGGGTGGCTCTTGCCAGAACAATCCACTCAGCCCTTCAAACCTGCTTTTCCTGACACAGGTACCTTCACCACTTCCGACTATATGGCTAGCACACGTCTCTGACTTGATAAGAGACAGATGCTTAAGATCACATCTGGAAGTGGCCAGCTACTGCTAAAACAATTCTTCTGATCAGCAGCCTGCTCCCTGAACTCCCAGCTTTCCTTTAGGAGAACAGTCCACTAAGATCAAAAAAACCTTTGAGCAACAAGGTTACCACCTGTTTGGTGGAGCTGAGTCCACCAAAGTATTTTCTACTGGTGTTTAGAGTGGTGTTGACACTTCAGTAGCTTGAACTCCAAGCACACAGCTGCAAAGAGCTGTATGAACAGAAACCATATATCCACTTAACCTTCATGTGAAATATGCGAATTAACAGTAATCTTAGGGAAAAATAACAGCCTTAAGCTAATCAGCTGATCATTCCACTTTTTCCTGGAAATCTCTGTTCTATTTAGCTGTTCTTCTTCTGATTGCTAGCTTTTTAGTTTTCAGAATGGAGTCACAATTCCTTTGCCCACACAGCACTTCCATAATGCCTGTGACTGTAATATTTAGAAGCCGATTTCTACAAGATCTGTGACAGATGATAGCCCTCCTCAGAGGAAACAAATGTCTGCAGTTCTCTGTCAGCATTATTCTGCCTACATGTTGTGCTGGCTGCTATGCAAGCTGAAGCACCTAAGTCCCTGATTAAGCTGTTGTGGACTTAGTCTGATTTTCTTTATGCACTTGTACAATAGGAAGAAAAAGTCTTTAGCACTGTAAACTCTGATAAGGTACTTTTATAGGAGATTATGTTCTCTGTTGCAAAACAGTTCTTTACAAAGTCTGCTAGTAACCACTGTAATGAATCAGCTTAATTTGAACTTATAATAAAATAGTTTAGTATAACTGCTGAAGATTAATAACTCACTTTTACTGCAAAACCAAGAATTGGTAATTATGTTAATTCAGAGTGGTTTTACATATTTTTAAACATTAAATGAAGGCAATCAAAAGTAATTTTAAATAAAAGGTCTTTCTACTGTTTGCAGATTTGTCTCTCTCAGCAGCAGAGAGATGGGAACATTTGCCAAAGAGAGGGGTGAGGAGAATCACTCTTTATGCTTCATAGGATGGTGACAATCTGATACACTTGGTTTGGGGGATATTTTTTTTTCTACACCCTTCAAAAAGCCCAGAGTCAATTCTGGCAGATATTAAGGCTTCAGTAAAGCTGCTTCTGCTATTTACTTTCCTATCTGTCTATAAATATACAAAGCATCTGCAATCAGCTTCTGATGGTAGAAAAACCAGCTACTGCAACACTGCATTAATAACTTTGTGACACTGCACGACTGGGGGCGGAGGGGTGGGGTGTTGAGGGTAGAAGAATAAGCCAGAGGAGAGTAATCGTTTCTGCTCAACAAACATGGAAACGTTTAGACTGCAGACAGAACTAACTTCTGGAGAAGCGACTATACAAAAAGTCAGAGATTCCTGCACTCCACACATCTTTTAATATGGTTTATCTTAGCGTTTCAGATCTTCACCGCAGTATTTGCTTTAATCCCCAGATACAGACATCCAGCACAGCGCTGTCCCATTCCAGTAGTGCCACTAACCCCGAGCAGACTTTTGTGTTATGGCGAGGTTGTCTACCAGCTATAAATAAGTCACCCGGCAGCACCCTGCAGGCAGAAAACCCATGGATCCTTAATCCACGGTTTTCCCTCTTAAAAACGTACTACCGAGGAGCAAACCTGTGCTGCCGCTCGCCCCCCGACCTCCCTCCTCCC